>NC_132879.1:2767901-2880401 GCF_030463535.1 Salminus brasiliensis
CAGCTAACAAGTGCCTGTTAATGGGGGGAGATGGAGGACCGACCTATCCAGCCAAAAGTAAGAGGCCAGTTACGGTCTGTGGGCAAGTATAAAAACCTTGAGGAACTTTTGGACGTTCTTCAGATAGAAACACTTGGAGAAACATCTTAAGGTGTTTTTGAGGAGCCTTCAAAGTTCCTCAGGGATACTGTAGGTCTTTGGCTGAACTATCGCTCTAATCTTATCGTGATGAAGCTTCACCTACACTAAACAGGCTGTAGTCCTCCGTGCGGTCCAGCAGCTTGTCCAGCTGGTAGAGGGCTCGGCTGGCAGCGTGCCAGGGCAGGAACTCGCTCTCCTCGGAGAGATAAGAGATGATCTGCAGCGGCATGTTCTGAGGAAGATACCCAGCCCTGTAGAGGGAGAGAGAGAGAGAGAGAGAGAGAGAGACAGAGAGAGAGAGAGAGAGAGAGAGAGAGAGAGACAGAGAGAGAGAGAGAGAGACAGAGATGGGTAATTAGAGCTTCATACTGGATATTAATGCTATTAGAAGTTCATACTGGATATTAATGTTATTAGAAGTTCATACTGGATATTAATGTTATTAGAAGTTCATACTGGATATTAATGTTATTAGAAGTTCATACTGGATATTAATGTTATTAGAGCTTCATACTGGATATTAATGCTATTAGAGCTTCATACTGGATATTAATGTTATTAGGACTTCATACTGGATATTAATGTTATTATAGCTTCATTCTGGATATTAATGTTATTAGAAGTTCATACTGGATATTAATGTTATTAGAAGTTCATACTGGATATTAATGTTATTAGAGCTTCATACTGGATATTAATGCTATTAGAACTTCATACTGGATATTAATGTTTTTAGAGCTTAATACTGGATATTACTGCTATTAGAGCTTCATACTGGATATAAATGTTACTAGAACTTCATACTGGATATTAATGTTATTATAGCTTCATACTGGATATAAATATTATTAGAGCTTCATTCTGGATATTAATGCTATTAGAACTTCATACTGGATATTAATGTTTTTAGAGCTTAATACTGGATATTAATGCTATTAGAACTTCATACTGGATATTAATGTTTTTAGAGCTTAATACTGGATATTACTGCTATTAGAGCTTCATACTGGATATTAATGTTATTATAGCTTCATTCTGGATATTAATGTTATTAGAAGTTCATACTGGATATTAATGTTATTAGAGCTTCATACTGGATATTAATGTTATTATAGCTTCATTCTGGATATTAATGTTATTAGAAGTTCATACTGGATATTAATGTTATTAGAGCTTCATACTGGATATTAATCTTATTATAGCTTCATACTGGATATTAATGCTATTAGAACTTCATACTGGATATTAGTGTTATTAGAGCTTAATTCTGGATATTAATGTTATTAGAAGTTCATACTGGATATTAATGCTATTAGAGATTCATTCTGGATATTAATGCTATTAGAGCTTCATACTGGATATTAATGCTATTAGAGCTTCATACTGGATATTAATGCTATTAGAACTTCATACTGGATATTAATGTTATTATAGCTTCATTCTGGATATTAATGTTTTTAGAGCTTAATTCTGGATATTAATGCTAATAGAGATTTGTTCTGGAGCTTTAAAAGCTGTTTATTGGATGGTGGGCAGTGTCAGTGGTTTACCGAGTCTTTTAGGGGGGTTGTTGGTTCCCATTGTTTTGTGAATCTCCAGTTTAAAAATGCCTGTTTATCACTCGATCTTTCTGCTTTCATCAAACCTCTAATCTGTTTCTATATATTTAAAAAAAACAGTGATTCCACACATCCTCAGCAGGGCTTGTATATACATATGCATGCTCTATGTGTAAATCTGACAGTATGAAACCCACTGGATGCGAGCGTGGCGGCTGTGAACTGACGGCTCTCTGTTAAGTGGCGCAGCTTCAGAGTTAAAAGAATAAATGGGTGTTTTTTAGCACTGGCAGGTTAATTTCATGCCAGGCTTCCTCACTGCGAGACACATGGCTGATTTAACATTTGTAAAAAGGCCTCGCGTTTCGTCTCTATTTAAATCACAACATAATCGGAGGGGTGCCTTATGGGCTCATATAAAGCTTTGCATGAAAAGCCACGCTGTGTCCTGTAAGGGAAAAAGAAGAAGACGGAAAAAAACAACAACAAAAAAACCATCTCCTGTTGTAAAGCTACAGTCCTGTTCACTTTGCATAAATCCATAAAACATCAGAGGCTTTTTGAAATAAAGGCGCTGGCACTAAAAGCAGAAGATCAAACCCCATCTACTGTCATCGGGAGCAGCATATCAAAAATGAGGTAATATTTCAGCAGGTCTTTGAGGTCTGCTCAAATGAGACGGAGCATTTGGGTGCTAAAATTAGTCCCCAGGCTTGCCATCTACGCTTTTCGCATGCATCCCAACCCCAGCAGCTCCACGGCCTCAGGCATATCACACACTCCGAGTGGGCACTGAGACAAAAACCTGCAGAAGAACTTCAGAGGATCTCCGCAGAGCACGCGAGGAACACTGCGCACCACCACCCAGCTAGTCCTGCAGGCCATCAGCAGGCTATTAGCAGCAGAGAAAGCTCAGCTCAGTGGCAAGTGGATGGAAGCAGACTGTAGGTGTTTCTGATAAAGTGGCCAGTGGGTGGAAGCAGACTGTAGGTGTTTCTGATAAAGTGGCCAGTAAGTGGAAACACAAAATAGGTGTTTCTAATAAAGTGGCCGGTGAGTGGAAGCAGACTGTAGGTGTTTCTGATAAAGTGGCCAGTGGATGAAAGCAGACTGTAAGTGTTTCTGATAAAGTGGCCAGTGGATGGAAGCAGACTGTAGGTGTTTCTGATAAAGTGGCCAGTGGATGGAAGCAGACTGTAAGTGTTTCTGATAAAGTGGCCAGTGGATGGAAGCAGACTGTAGGTGTTTCTGATAAAGTGGCCAGTGGATGGAAGCAGACTGTAGGTGTTTCTGATAAAGTGGCCAGTAAGTGGAAGCAGACTGTAGGTGTTTCTGATAAAGTGGCCAGTGGATGGAAGCAGACTGTAGGTGTTTCTGATAAAGTGGCCAGTAAGTGGAAGCACTGTAGGTGTTTCTGATAAAGTGGCCAGTAAGTGGAAGCACAAAATAGGTGTTTCTAATAAAGTGGCCAGTGAGTGGAAGCAGACTGTAAGTGTTTCTGATAAAGTGGCCAGTAATTGGAAGCAGACTGTAGGTGTTTCTGATAAAGTGGCCAGTGGATGGAAGCAGACTGTAGGTGTTTCTGATAAAGTGTCCAGTGAGTGGAAGCACACTGTAGGTGTTTCTGATAAAGTGGCCAGTGGATGGAAGCAGACTGTAGGTGTTTCTGATAAAGTGTCCAGTATGGAAGCACAAAGCCTATGTAGTGTGAATAAATAGGCGTAATGCCCCTTTCCGTCTCTGTCTCAGTTGTCTGTGGAATACCTGGACAATCACAAATATAAGGCACCTTAATAACCATTACCCACAATCCTCTGAGCTGAAAACTGGAGGCTGGTTTATCTTCGTTAGCGCAGCTACAAATAAGACATATAACCGTACATATTTGATGCTGCAAAGCGTTTTTCAGTGTCTGGTACGCGAGGCGAGTCTGAGAGTTCCAACCGTCAAATAAATCAGGCTGCAGCTGTGCATTAATTACACTGACTCCCTCATTAAGCCATAGACTTTAAAGGCAGACAATAAAGCACAATTACTCTGGAGCCTTAATCAGTCATGTCACATTAAAGGCCCAGCAAACGCTCGTCTTCAGGAAGTACATCTCCTTCTCGCGCTCGGCCTGCCTCTTAAGGTGGAGAAGAGGAGCGTGGAGGATGGAGAGGGAGGGTCAGGCACTGATAATCCTGGATAACAGCTGACTAGTTATGCACTACATGTCCAAATGTTTGTGGACACCCCTTCTAGTAGTGAATGCATTCAGCTACTGTAAGTTCTGCACACATGCACACACACACACACACACACACACACACACATACATGTCTTATCTAGTCCCTGTAGAGAGGTACTGCCAATAGAATAGGAGCAGATAAACCTAGATGAACCTATTGGCACCATGCTGCTGCCCAATGCCAGTCGTGGGCTAGAGGGGTATAAAGCCTCTCCCACTCTCTGGAATGATGGTGCTGCGCCATCCAGTACTTTTGGGACGAGTTGAGGAGGAGGAAAGTCTTCTTCCCTGGACAGTAGAGACAGTTACTCCTTTTAATAGCCTTGATCTCAGAAGAATTGAATGAGCAGGTGTCCAAATACTTTTGCCCTCGTGTCTTTTTCTTTGCTCTGACTGGATAAACCCACCCGAAACAGCTGCTAAACATCAGCGTCCAACAGGTCG
This sequence comes from Salminus brasiliensis, assembly GCF_030463535.1. Lineage (NCBI taxonomy): Eukaryota > Metazoa > Chordata > Actinopteri > Characiformes > Bryconidae > Salminus > Salminus brasiliensis. The sequence continues at coordinate 2,772,276 of NC_132879.1, forward strand.
GACTGCTTGTCTTCTTGGCAACGACCCTCCATCCCTCCATCGATAAGGCCTCAGTGTTGGCACTATGTGGGGTGTTGCAATCGAGAAAGGAGAAGGAGAGAGTGTGGAGCGCTGAGGGCTCCAGGACTCCGTATTGAAAAACGATAAGTTGCAGGAAATCGGCGAAGTCTAACTGCGCTTTGTGAGAAATGGCAGCAGTGGTGGGAGCGCATTACAGAGGCAGTATCTCCGGCTGCCGCTGTTTGTACCCCTTTTTCCCCCCGTCTCTTCTTTTCTGAATTATTCAGCTTTGGTTTGGGGGGCGAGGAGGGAAGGAGGGATGGGAGGTGTGGTGGTGGTGGTGGTGGTGGGAGGGCGGTGTTGGGGGCGGGTGGTGTTCATTAAAAATAAAAGAATACAACATTACCATAACGCCCTGAAGAGCACTGAAGCTTTTTTTCCCCTGCTCTCGGCACATAGAGCGAAGAATGAGTTCATTATTTCTGCTAGAGAAACACACACACACACACACACACACACACACACACATACACACACATACACACAACCTCGGGGAGACAAGTTGTGTGAGGCATCAAGGTCATTCATCATTCATACACACTCAGAAATGCTGAGGGTGAAATCGACAAAGCGTGTGTGTGCATGTGTGTGTGTGTGTGTGTCTATGACGCATTTCACACTCCACAGAGGCTCTTGTCTGGACAGGTGTCTGAGAAACACCTGGACAAGATCACCCACACACTCGGCCTTCCAGCTAATGATGGAAGACGAAACTGCCGGGATAAAAAAATCAGGGCAAAAACCTCATATCTTCAAAACAGCAGGAGTGAGGAAACCCCTTCACGACGTTCAATGGAAGTCAGTGGAAAAATATTTAAATCTGAGTCATTTTGGAGCATTTCTATTGGTTCATTCATCATGAACTTTGGACACAATATAAAGAACAGCTTCTAGATTCAAAATATGGCAAAAAGTGAAAAACGTTCAAAATAATGTAAAATAATTTCTATTTCTATCAATCAAAAATGCGTGTGATCCATATATTATGCATGTGTCCATATACACCAATCGGCCATAACAGGTCCCCTTTGTGCCGCCACAACAGATCTGACCATTTGAAGCACGGACTCTGAAGTCACACAAGCCCTCTGAAGGTGTCCGAATGTCAGCAGCAGACCCTTTACGTCCTGTAAGAGCATTTATGAGACTTGGGCGCTCATGACCCTGCCACCGGTTCACTGGTTGCCCTCCCTTGGAGCTCGTTTGGTAGGCCCTGGTAGATGCTGACCACTAGGAACAGCCCACAAGACCTGATGCCTGATGTTCTGTAGATGTTCTGATCCAGTCATCGTCTAGAACCTCACAGCTTGGTTCTTATCTCACATTTGTCCTGTTTCAAGAACTGGAATATCCACCCCAGGCCAGATGCAACTGTAGATGAAGATAATCACGTCACCTGGTATTAATCTTATGGCTGATCGGTGTAACTAAACAATTACAATATATATATATAATTTTTTAACAATAAAGGATCCTGATTGGATGGTTCCCAAGAAAAGTGGTCCCACTAAAAACATTCAAAATAAATAAATAGAAACGTCATAAATTAACAATGCTGTCTATTTAGAGGGCGTTCCTCAGGGTTCAGTCCTTAACCCTTTGTAAGTGTAACAGAAAAAGAAACCACTGTAGGAACCGGCCTAAAACAAGTTCATTTATGTCGATTTTGGAGCATTTCTATTGGTTCATTCATCAATCAAGATCAACTGCCCGATCCACAAGATGTCAAAAAGCGAAAAACAGCAAAAATGGAGATACAAAGTTTTTGCGTGACAGCGCAGATACATTTTCCCCCCTAAAAGAACCCAAACAAAGCAGCTTCCAACCGGGTAAATAAAAAGCATTAACGTCTAAACTGCCTCGTAATTGTTTACTCGTTTTGTGTAAAGAAAGATTCTTTCAGTGCGGGTCTTCTTATAACTAAAATGTTTTGGCTTGACTTGCACATAAAAAATATATATATATATGTATATATATATATATATATATATATATATATATATATATATATATATATATATATTACAGGGACCAATTCATCTTTTGTTGAGGGAGAGGTACTTCATTAAACTGGAGTATAATAATAAACTAAATAGAAGCAGCAGAGAATAATACAGCTTTACTACAGGGCGTTCTTCAGGGTTCACTTTACGACTCTTTGCAAATGTGGCAGCAAAATGTGATTTGTCTGAATAACAGGAAGGAATTTATCTTGTCTTTAGACACTGGCAGCTAGTTTAACACAAACAGCTACATTAAAAAGAGCCTGAAATAACACTGTATTACAAGAGGGTGTTCCTCAGGGCTCAGTCCTCAGCCCTTATTTAAGTGCAACTGGGCAAGAATCTACAGGAGGAGAACTGTAAGAACGGGTCTTCTTATAACTAAAATATATTTACCTTGACTTGCACATATTAAAAAAATAATAATAATAACTATATATATATATATATATATATATATTACAGGGAACAATTCATATTTTGTTGAGGAAGAGGTACTTAATTAAACTGGAGTATAATAATAAACTAAATAAAAGCAGCAGAGAATAATACAGCTTTACTAGAAGACTCAGGGTTTCCTCAGGGTTTAATCTACAACAGCAAAATGTGACTCGTCTGTTTTTCAAAAACTGGCAGCTAATTAAACAAAGAAATAAAAAGAAATAGAATCGCCATGTTTCTATTTATAGCCGGCAATTTAGCTGCTTTGTTCGGGTTCTGTTAGAGGGAACATGTATTGGCGCTGTCACCTTGTATCTCCATTTTTGCTGTTTTTTGCTTTTTGACATCATGTGGATCGGGCAGTTGATCTTGATTAATGAATGAACCAATAGAAATGCTCCAAAATCAACATGAATGAACTTGTTTTAGTTTGTTCTTGGAAAAGTTCAACTGGTTCAAGTGGTTTCTTTTCCTGTTACAGTTACAAAGGGTTAAGGACTGAACCCTGAGGAACGCCCTCTAAAAAGACAGCGTTGGTAATTTATGGCGTTTCTATTTATTTATTTTAAGTGTTTTTAGTGGGACCACTTTTCTTGGGAACCATCCAATCAGGATCCTTTATTGTTAAAACATTATGCTGAAGAAACCGAGCATTGAGCCTCGCGTACATTAGAAACCCTTTGTAAGTGTAACAGAAAAAGAAACCACTGTAGGAACCGGCCTTATAAAAAGTTGAACTTTTCCAAGAACAACCTAAAACAAGTTTATTCATGTCGATTTTGGAGCATTTCTATTGGTTCATTCATCAATCTAGATCAACTGGCTGATCCACAAGATGTCAAAAAGCGAAAAACAGCAAAAATGGAGATACAAAGTTTTTGCGTGACAGCGCCGATACATTTTCCCCCCTAAAAGAACCCGAACAAAGCAGCTTCCAACCGGGTAAATAAAAAGCATTAACGGCTAAATTGCCTCGTAATTGTTTACTCATTTAAGAAAGATTCGCAGCGCGTTGAAAAAAGAAGGTCCATTAACTAGCTCCATCAGCTGAAGAGTAAATGACAAAGAAACCCTCATTGTTCGCTTAAATGAATCGAATAAGCACGCCGTCAAAGACTCCACTAACAAAACACTCCCAGCTCTGGAGATCGACTCATAATGCAAATGCTGAGAGACGCTATTCCACACATGACCAACACTGGCTAACCTGGCCAACGCCAGTGTTTCCTCTCCACGCTCTGCAGACTGTAAAAAAATGAATATCCGGAAAGGCAGGCACGGCCATGTGAAACAGCATTATTGAACTGTGTGAATATTTCCCATGAGCTACAGGAGCATTTAATTAGGTGGTACCGCTTGAGGCGCCTCGCGAACGCAACAATGTCTGCTGTTCTTCAGCGCCCCCTTCCCTTTAATGCACACACCAGCCAGTCAGCGTGATTAACAACTGTGTCGCCGTTAATATGCAGGGGTGCAACCCAGCATCTCCAACACATAAGGGCCAGTAAACACCTCCGAAGGTACAGGCCCTGAGGTGGAATAAAACAGACTGGTAATATTCCCCCTGAAGCTACTGCAAAGGGAAGGTTTCTATTATCTACTAATGCAGAGGTTAACAGGAAAACAACCCAAGGGCACAGCACTTCAAGAAGTGCCATTCCTACTACAACACCGGAGGTACGTTTCCACCTCATTTTAAGAGGAAAAAAAACTGACTTCCTATTTCACATGGAAACGATTACACTCTGTTAAGAAAGCGGCAGCTAATAAAACTGGAGTCAAATAATAAATAAATAAATAAATAAATACATACATACACCAGAGAATTAAATACAAGAGGGTGTTCCTCAGGGCTCAGTCCTCAACCCTTCCAGTTGAGTGCAACTGGGCAAGAATCTACAGGAGGAGAACTGTAAGAACGGGTCTTCTTATAACTAAAATATTTTTACCTTGACTTGCACATATATAAAAAAAAAGAATAATAATAAAAAAAAATATATATATATATATTATATATATTAATATATATATATATATATATATATATATATATATATATATATATATATATATATATATATATATATATATATTACAGGGGACAATACATCTTTTGTTGAGGTACTTACTTTAACTGGAGTATAAGAATAAACAAATAAAAGCAGCAGAAAATAATACAGCTTTACTAGAAGACGTTCCTCAGCGTTCACTCCACAACTCTTTGCAAATTTCACAGCAAAATGTGACTCATCTGTTATACAAGGAGGAATTCACGTTGTTCTAATAAACTGGGAGATAGTTAAACAAAACTATCAAAAAAAAAGAAAAAAGAATAAATAAACAAATAAAAAAACCAGAGAACTAAAATAACACAAGAGGGTGTTCCTCAGGGCTCAGTCCTCAGCCCTTCCAGTTGAGTGCAACTGGGCAGGAATCTACAGGAGGAGTAAGTAACTGTAAGAACGGGTCTTCATATAACTAAAATATTTTTACCTTGACTTGCACATAAAAAAAAATATATATATATATATATATAGCTCAAAACTAGCTCAAATAAAACAATAATTCAATAAATTAAAAAAGCACTAGAGAATTAAATTACACTTATGAGACATTGTACCTCAGGGTTCAGTCCTCAACCCTTTAACAGTAACAGGAGAAGAACCCACAGGTGGAGTCGGCCTCCCTCTGAGACCCGGACTTTTGCTTGGTGTGCATTTTTAATTTCTCCTGTTTGGGATTATCAGGACCTAACAAGTATAGAAACTAACCTTAGTCCTTGTACAAACAATGTCCTCATTTGAGGCCAAAGGGTCAAAGTTTAAAAACATTACGTATTATAGAGCATAAATCGAATGTCCTCATATGAGGATGCAACCTCAAGAGGTTAAATAAAGGTTTGAGTTAATTTGGCTTCTGTTAAAAAAAGTGACACTTTAGTTACAGCCCATTATCTACAGTCCAACTGGAATGAGGGGGAAAAAAACATTTAAAATGCAAAGAATGAAATAATATTGCTTTACTAGAGGGCATTCTTCAGGGTTCATTCCACAACTCTTGGCAAATATGAGCTCTAAGGGCAAATAACTGCAAAAGCTACCATTCATACTACAACACCCTGCCTTATACGAAGTAAAGATCGACAGGGAGGCATTTAATTAAAGAAAGCAAGTTGAAATAAAAGAATAAATCAACAGAAAACACCAGAGAACTAAATAACACTGTCTTATAAGAGGGTATACCTCAGGGTTCAATCCTCAACCCTTTGCCAATGTAACAGGAAAGTAGCCCACAGGTGGAGAACTGTAGAAACTGTAGCCTTAAGGAAAGAGTAGAATTTACCTTTTGTTAAGAAAGTGGCAGCTGATTAATCATCACTATTAACTACAGGCCAACTGCAACTATAAGAATAAACAAACAAAAGGTAGAGAATTGTAGGAAGCGTCAGCCTTCTCCATTTTACAGGAAACAATTTAGCTTTCGCACAGAAAGAGACAGCTAATTAAGCAAAGCTAACTAAAGTGTAACTGGAACAAACGAATAAACAAACGAAAGCAGCAGAGAATGAAATAACACCGCCTTACTAGAGGGCGTTCCTCAGGGTTCAATCCTCGGCCCTGTGCGAGTGTAATCTAGCCGAGTTCTCCTGTTGTTCCGCATTCATTCAAGTGAATCATCGCACTTGGGTAGCAGCTGTGGCCAAGTCAGTGCATTTTACATAACAACGCAACACTCCGCAGGCCTGTTAAACCCTTGTCTGTCCCAGCATGAAACACACACACAGCAGTGGCTGATGAGTCTATCCATTTCCCCGTGATGAACGCCGGGCTGGGCTGGGAAGAAGAAGAAGCAGAAGGAAAAAAAGAAAAAGTCTGAAAGCATCTGGCAGCTTTCCTGTTCGTTTGTTGGGGGGCAGTCAGTGGAAAAGCTCTGGATAGACTGATTGCCCCACACAATGTGTTCAAAGCTACGCTACGGGCAAACTGTCAACAAACACAGTTCCCTGCCTCTGAAAACAGCTCATAGCAGAACCTCACCAACGAGCTCTCTGACTTATCAGCAGAAGCAGTGCAGAAACGCATCAGGATAACCCACTGTTAGCATTTCGATAAATGTTCGCAAATCATTTCGTGTTTGTGGAGCATTTCCTCTGGTCTGGAGCCATTAGGTGGAGCAAAAAAGCACATCCAGGAGGAGGAGGAGGTCTGCTGGTCCTGAGGGAGGAGATAGCAGTCTGTGGGATTAACCATGTACACCACAGGTCCAAATGTTTGTGGACGGCCCATCTAATGCACACACACATACACGGCTTGACTAGCCCCTGTAGAGATTCATTAACGACCCCTGCAGCAGAAAAGTCAGAGGAACCTATTGCCACCATGCTGCTGCCTAATGCCAGATGTGGGCTAGAGGGGTGTATATAAAAAGCCCCCCTGCATCGAGAGCAGTGGAAGAACTGTGTTCTCTGGAATTATAATGGTGGTGGTGGTGGAGTTCCATCCAGAGTTTTGAATGGGATGGGAAGTTGGGGGGTTGGGGATGATCATGAGGTGGGGTGGTGATCATCATCCAACATCCTGACCTTACTAACCCACTAACTAGCTCTTGAATGCAATCAAATCCTCACAGCAATGCTCTTAAAGTCTTCTTCTCTGGACAGTAGAGAGAGACAGTTACTCCAACAAAAGCAGGATCAACTCTTTTTTTTATCACCCTTTTTTACATTTCGGAAGAAGCAATGAATGAGCAGGTGTCCAAATACTTTTGTCCACATGTGCAGCTGGAAATACGCTTTGGTAACTGAGCTGAGGTTTAGATACAAATCCGCAGTAGTGCCTGTTTTCCCCTCGAGACAGAAACAGCGCTCGACAGCACTTTATTGCCGTTAATGGTTATTGAGTTCTTTGTGTTGTGATTATCCAGGTATTCCACAGACAACTGAGGCGAAGAACGAAAGGTTTCTGTTTAAACACGAAGGAAATGGATTTCCACCAGCTGAAGCTCAGCGGTGTTCATTTACGCAAAACTGCTGTGATGCAGCACTCATTCCCTGCCCCCTTGAACCGCTAATCATTGGCCACTTTATTAGAAACACCTACCTGGTGCTTCTACTCACTGGCCACTTTATCAGAAACATTGAACTTGTGAGTTCCACTCACTGGCCACTTTATTAGAAACACCTAACTTGTGAGTTCCACTCACTGGCCACTTTGTTAGAAACACCTACCGCATGCTTTCACTCACTGGCCACTTTATTAGAAACACCTACCTGGTGCTTCTACTCACTGGCCACTTTATCAGAAACATCGAACTTGTGAGTTCCACTCACTGGCCACTTTATTAGAAACACCTAACTTGTGAGTTCCACTTACTGGACACTTTATTAGAAACACCTACAAGATGCTTCCATTCACTGGCCACTTTTTTAGAAACACCTACCTGATGCTTTCACTCACTGGCCACTTTATTAGAAACACCTACCTGATGCTTTCACTCACTGGCCACTTTATTAGAAACACCTACCTGATGCTTTCACTCACTGGCCACTTTATTAGAAACACCTACCTGATGCTTTCACTCACTGGCCACCTAATCAGAAACACCTACCTGATGCTTCCACTCACTGGCCACTTTATCAGAAACACCTACCCAATGCTTTCACTCACTGGCCACTTTATTAGAAACACCTACCTTGTGCGTCTACTCACTGGCCACTTTATTAGAAACACCTACCGCATGCATCCACTCTCAGGCCACAAAACCGGCCCACTGATGAAGGTCTAACACAAACTGTGCATCAGGAAACTGACCAGGTGAAACAGCAGGAAGGGGGTTTCTGATATAGTGGCCAGCAGAGCACTGCCGTTAGAACTTCCCCAGTTCTCAAATCTCCGCTCTGCGACACTTTAAACAGGCTGCAATGCCAGGAAGCATCAAAGGGTTCGGGAATCCTCAGAGCATGCTCACTCCACGAGTATAGCTGGAGGAAAGATCTCTCACTCTCCCATCACTCTCCCACCGCACCCTTCTCCACAGCCCCCCTCCCACCTCCCAGCAGCTGCAGCTTTAACAGCAGCTCAACAGGGACCTGTAGGAGACTCCTGTAGGAGACTGGCGCTAATGATTGAGCTCTGCTGGATCTGCTCAGCAAGCAGGTGGTGGTAGAAGGTAAGGAGAGAGAGAGAGAGACAGAGAGCTGGAACAGAGGGATGTATCTACACTCCTCCCTTCTCCCATTATCTTTTAGCTCAGCGTGGGGCTGGCAGCTTCGCCGCAGGCTTCGTTTCGACAGGAGCTCCACACACACCAGTCTTTTTACCTCCCCTACCTCCGGGCTGCAGGAGGGGAGGACCAACCAGAGCAGTTTTCGTGGCTTGCGTTTTGTTGTTAGCCACTAAAAACCCACCTGGCTAGGTTGAAGACGTCGTCAATCAGGCCGGCTCGATTGCCCACCGAGATGATCTGCAGGAAACAATGAAGGAGAGGGAAAAATTTAACTGATGGTCTTAAAGGAGCCATAAGCTGCATTTTTTGAGTATTAAAGACATATAAATAGTAAGAGCTGGACTTTGGGTGGGGATAAAAAATGCTCAGACGTCATTTAACAAGCCTATTTACCGCCCTGTTATTTTGCCATACACTCATTTCTCTATTCTTCTCACTGTGAGCTGTAGCAGTGTGTGAAACTACCTCCACCATGTTTGGAAGATGTTCTTTAGCCTGGCTGGCTCTTACTGTGAGCTGCAGCAGTGTGTGAAACTACCTCCACCATGTTTGGAGGCTGTACTTTAGCTTGGCTAGGTCTCACTAGGAGCTGTAGCAGTGTGTAAAACTACCTCCACCATGTTTGGAAGATGTTCTTTAGCCTGGCTGGCTCTCACAGTGAGCTGTAGCAGTGTGTGAAACTACCTCCACCATGTTTGGAGGCGGTGCTTTAGCCTGGCTGGCTCTCACTGTGAGCTGTAGCAGTGTGTGAAACTACCTCCACCATGTTTGGAGGCTGTGCTTTAGCCAGGTTAGCTCTTACTGTGAGCTGCAGCAGTGTGTAAAACTACCTCCACCATGTTTGGAGGCTGTGCTTTAGCCTGGCTGGCTCTAACCGTGAGCTATAAGAGTGTGTGAAACTACCTCCTCCATGTTTGGAAGATGTTCTTTAGCCTGGCTGGCTCTCACTGTGAGCTGCAGCAGTGTGTGAAACTACCTCCACCATGTTTGGAGGCTGTACTTTAGCTTGGCTAGGTCTCACTATGAGCTGCAGCAGTGTGTGAAACTACCTCCACCATGTTTGGAGGCTGTGCTTTAGCCAGGTTAGCTCTCACTGTGAACTGTAGCAGTGTGTGAAACTACCTCCACCATGTTTGGAGGCTGCACTTCAGCCTGTGTGGTTCTCTCTGTGAGCTGCAGCAGTGTGTGCCATCAAGTACGCACCTCCGTCTGTCAGCATTTCACTGAATTAAGCCCTCAGCAGCTCTCCGGAAGGCTCAACAGCGTGATCCCTGGCTTCCCTGGTGACTAAAGGCCGTACCTACCCCCCACTGGCGCCGGTGATGCAGGCTAAGTGCCACACCAGTGCCATGTGGATTTTACGCACCAGTTCAACCACATTACATCAACATAAGCATCCCCCAGCAAGCTACACCTGCACTGCACTTCCCCACCCGATGTCCTCAGTCCGCGGACTAGATAAACACACTCATCCATTCTAGGGCACCTTTAAAAGGGGGAAAGTGTGTAAATTTGATTTTCTCTGATAGTGGCACACAGCAAAACAGCAGGCAGGAAAGGAATAGAGGGAGCAAATGAAGGAATAATAAACCGGGGTCCAAAAGGAGCCATAGGAGACGAAGCCGAGGATTTATGGAAATTGAAAAATGAGCAGCGACAGGCCGAAGAGGCCGAGTGAAAAATGAAAGAGGACTATAAGCAAGCCAGCGAATATGAGGGAAATGAATGGGTTTGTACCGTTGGGTTGATCATAAGCTGCTGTATGAGGAGTCTCCAGTTGTGGAGGTCATAGTTCACCCTGAAGTAGCCCGTCTGATTGATGTTGCCCAGCAACCACGTCTCCTCCTCCATGCGGCCCACTCGGTGCGTCTCTATAAATAATGAGGAAAAGGAGCGAGGGGAGAATATTTAACGGCACGACTGACAGCTCATTAGGACATCGGCATTGTCATTCCTTTGGAAAAACTCTCTCTCTCTCTCTCACACACACACACACACACACATACACACACATACACACACACAAACACTCTTCAGGCCAGGTTTAGTGATAAATGGAAGGGGGCACCCGGTGACAGTCACTCCAATGGAGCTAATGGGAATGCCTATAGACAGCCAGGTCTTGTATGGTGGGAAGTGTGCCCTGACTGGAGCCGTTTCTAATGAATCTAGTCTCCGTCGCTCATCCATTATGGAGAGGTGAGCGGCGGGACACAAGATGAAATGTCACGTAGCGTAATTGACTCGTTTGCAGGAACGAAGCGAGATTGCCTGCTATCGACGACAACGACGACGACGATGATGATGATGATGATGTGCCTCACGTTCATAGAGCTTACGTTCCGGCAGATTTCATGAACGCACTCATAATCAATTCTGAATGTGGCACAGTGTGCGTCAGCCCACGCTCATGGATTTCATTCCTCGTCATTTTATCCCCTGATTAAGCTGATATCTCAAACATACTTCTGCAGTAAATAAGCCATTAAGAGGCAATTTGTTTGTCGCGCTCCAGATGGTGGTGGTGGGGATTCCTGCGCTTCCAATTTCATCATTTTACACACTTCTAATTGTGATATTGTTACTAGATTTCCATCACATCTAAAGTACATGTTTGGAGGGTGTACATTAGCCTGGCTGGCTCTCACAGTGAGCTGTAGCAGTGTGTAAAACTACCTCCACCATGTTTGGAGGCTGTGTTTTAGCTTGGCTCGCTCTCACTGTGAGCTGTAGCAGTGTGTGAAACTACCCCCACCATGTTTGGAGGCTGTGCTTCACCCTTGCTAGCTCTCACTAGGAGCTGCAGCAGTGTGTGAAACTACCCCCACCATGTTTGGAGGCTGTGCTTCAGCCTGGCTAGCTCTCACTGTGAGCTGTAGCAGTGTGTGAAACTACCCCCACCATGTTTGGAGGCTGTGCTTCAGCCTTGCTAGCTCTCACTAGGAGCTGCAGCAGTGTGTGAAACTACCCCCACCATGTTTGGAGGCTGTGCTTCAGCCTGGCTAGCTCTCACTGTGAGCTGTAGCAGTGTGTGAAACTACCCCCACCATGTTTGGAGGCTGTGCTTCAGCCTGGCTGGCTCTCACTGTGAGCTGCAGCAGTGTGTGAAACTACCTCCACCATGTTTGGAGGCTGTGCTTCAGCCTGGCTAGATCTCACTGTGAGCTGCAGCAGTGTGTGAAACTACCTCCACCATGTTTGGAGGCTGTACTTTAGCTTGGCTAGGTCTCACTAGGAGCTGTAGCAGTGTGTAAAACTACCTCCACCATGTTTGGAGGCTGTGCTTTAGCCTGGCTGGCTCTCACTGTGAGCTGTAGCAGTGTGTGAAACTACCTCCACCATGTTTGGAAGATGTTCTTTAGTCTGGCTGGCTCTTACTGTGAGCTGCAGCAGTGTGTGAAACTACCTCCACCATGTTTGGAGGCTGTACTTTAGCTTGGCTAGGTCTCACTAGGAGCTGTAGCAGTGTGTAAAACTACCTCCACCATGTTTGGAGGCTGTGCTTTAGCCTGGCTGGCTCTCACTGTGAGCTGTAGCAGTGTGTGAAACTACCTCCACCATGTTTGGAAGATGTTCTTTAGCCTGGCTGGCTCTTACTGTGAGCTGCAGCAGTGTGTGAAACTACCTCCACCATGTTTGGAGGCTGCACTTCAGCCTGGCTAGCTCTCACTGTGAGCTGTAGCAGTGTGTGAAACTACCCCCACCATGTTTGGAGGCTGTGCTTCAGCCTGGCTAGCTCTCACTGTGAGCTGTAGCAGTGTGTGAAACTACCCCCACCATGTTTGGAGGCTGTGCTTCAGCCTGGCTAGCTCTCACTGTGAGCTGTAGCAGTGTGTGAAACTACCTCCACCATGTTTGGAAGATGTTCTTTAGCCTGGCTGGCTCTTACTGTGAGCTGCAGCAGTGTGCGAAACTACCTCCACCATGTTTGGAGGCTGTGCTTGTGCCTGGCTGGCTCTCACTGTGAGCTGTAATGGTGTGTGAAACTACCTCCACCTTGTTTGGAGGCTGCACTTCAGCCTGGCTAGCTCTCACTGTGAGCTGTAACTTCAAAGTTATGCTCTATTACGCCACCTAGAGAGAGATTGAAATAATACAGGAGAGAATTCTGGGACTTCTTTTCCAAAGCAGCTCTGAAGCTCTTTAACCCCGTTCATCCCCTCAACTGTACGATTAATTTGTCTCACTCTAAAGAGGCGGACTTTATTTGGCTCTATTAAAGCCGCCGTCGGTACATCCCATGTGAATGCCATGTTCATGTCCCGTAATATTCCATTATATTAACTCATTGACTCCGGCCTTTTTTCCGGGGATAACAAACGCGCCGCTTGAGCAGCTCAGACCGCTCGGTGGACACTCGTTTAATGTCTCCAGCCATCCAGACAGCGTCTGGCCTACTGGCGGGCAGATTGGTGGAGTCAAGCATGGGAAATAATGCATATAAATGGAGCGTCTCTGCTGGATCCCCTACAGCTCTGCTTGTGAGCCTAATAGCCATTGTTCCCAGTTCACTGTGCGAGAATAGAGGCCAGTTAAACGGTCACACACAGTGGAGACCTTTCCGACGGTGAAGCACGGCGAGGAAGTCGAAGGCTAAATTGAATTCAGCCTTTTAGAATGTAACTGGCCCCAAATGATGCGGTTCCAGCCACGGATCATCTGTCTCTCTCTCTCTCTCTCTCTCTCTCTGCTAACTCCCGGGGGAGAAGAGGAATGGAACGGGATTAAAGAGAATGATGGCCGACACGGGGCTATTCCCCGCTTAGCCACCGCACAGAATAAAAATGCATTTCTGAAGAAATGCATCAACAAAAGAAGCTCGCGAGCCCCAGATCCAACCATTTAGGAGATGTAGAGGCAGCAGCTCCGATGAAGCACACCTGTGAAGGATGAGCGTTTCTAAAGTATACACATTTTTGCTTCCAGGAAAACAGGAGAACTGAATTGTGCCTTTAATCTTTACAAGCGATAGCTAGAACAACATGCCGTACATTTATATTAAAGAGCTTATTTCATGGTAAACCCAGAGCACTTTTGTTTTTCCCAACAACAACAACAACAAAAAAAGAGTTTAAAAGCTTTACCATTTCCCCAGTTCACACACACTTGGCCCACGTGGGAAACTAGGCCACGAATTAGGCTGGTTTTGAGAGGCTTAGCTCAGACTGCGCCAAGGAGTGTTGTTACTGCACATTCCAACCCAGACTACCCAGGTACAACACAGCCAATCAGGACACAGACCATTTACATATGTCAGTCTTCAAGGCACAGCAACCTAAAAATAACCAGTTCAAGTCTAAAGGATTGAAAATTAAATTTCCATACACAAAACTATAAAAAATTCAAAAATCCAATCAAAATACCTAAATGCTGAGTATCAGCAAGTCCAAATCCAATCAAAATACCTAAATGCTGGGTAGAAAAAAGGCCCCATCCAATCAAATTACCTAAATGCTGAGTATCAGCAAGTGCCCATCCAATCAAAATACCTAAATGCTGAGTATCAGCAAGTGCCCATCCAATCCAAATACCTAAATGTTGAGTACCAGCAAGTCTCCATCCAATCAAAATACCTAAATGTTGAGTACCAGCAAGTCTCCATCCAATCAAAATACCTAAATACTGAGTATCAGCAAGACCCCCATCCAATCAAAATACCTCGATGCTGAGTACCAGCAAGACCCCATCCAATCAAAATACCTAAATGCTGGGTAGTAAAAAGTCCCCATCCAATCAAAATACCTAAATGCTGAGTATCAACAAGTCCCCATCCAATCAAAATACCTAAATACTGAGTATCAGCAAGACCCCATTCAATCAAAATACCTAAATGCTGGGTAAAAAAAAGGCCCCATCCAATCAAATTACCTAAATGCTGAGTATCAGCAAGTGCCCATCCAATCCAAATACCTAAATGCTGAGTATCAGCAAGTGCTCATCCAATCCAAATACCTAAATGTTGAGTACCAGCAAGTCTCCATCCAATCAAAATACCTAAATACTGAGTATCAGCAAGACCCCATCCAATCAAAATACCTCAATGCTGGGTAGTAAAAAGTCCCCCATCCAATCAAAATACCTAAATGCTGGGTAGTAAAAAGTCCCCCATCCAATCAAAATACCTTAATGCTGAGTATCAACAAGTCCCCATCCAATCAAAATACCTAAATGCTGAATATCAGCAAGTCCCATATAATCAAAATAAATACCTAAATGCTGAGTATCAGCAAGTGCCCATCCAATCCAAATACCTAAATGCTGAGTATCAGCAAGTGCCCATCCAATCAAAATACCTAAATGCTGAGTATCAGCAAGTGCCCATCCAATCAAAATACCTAAATGCTGAGTATCAGCAAGTGCCCATCCAATCCAAATACCTAAATGCTGAGTATCAGCAAGTGCCCATCCAATCAAAATACCTAAATGTTGAGTACCAGCAAGTCCCCATCCAATCAAAATACCTAAATGCTGAGTATCAGCAAGTCCCCATCCAATCTTAGTGCCTAAATGCTGAGTATCAGCAAGTCTCCATCCAATCAAAATACCTAAATGTTGAGTATCAGCAAGTCCCCATCCAATCAAAATACCTAAATGCTGAGTATCAGCAAGTCCCCATCCAATCAAAATACCTAAATGCTGAGTATCAGCAAGTGCCCATCCAATCCAAATACCTAAATGTTGAGTCCCAGCAAGTGCCCATCCAATCCACATACCTAAATGTTGAGTACCAGCAAGTCTCCATCCAATCAAAATACCTAAATGCTGAGTATCAGCAAGTCCCCATCCAATCTTAGTGCCTAAATGCTGAGTATCAGCAAGTTTCCATCCAATCAAAATACCTAAATGTTGAGTATCAGCAAGTCCCCATCAAATCAAAATACCTAAATGTTGAGTATCAGCAAGTCCCCATCAAATCAAAATACCTAAATGCTGAGTATCAGCAAGACCCCATCCAATCAAAATACCTAAATGCTGAGTATCAGCAAGTCCCCATCCAATCAAAATAACTTAATGCTGAGTATCATCTGATAACGATTCAGTATGAGTACTAAAAATGCTGGAGTATCTGCTGAATCCACTCCAAGTACCGAAATGCTGAGTAAACGCTGAAACAGATCCAATCTCAGTGCCTTAATGCTGAGCATTGATCAATAATGATCAGATCTGAATATGTTAATGCTAACTATTAGCCAATACTGATCCAACTGAAGTACCTTAATGCTGAGTATCAACTTACACAGATTCAGTATGAGTCTCTAAATGCTAAGTATCGACTGATATGATCCAATCTGAGTACCCTAATGTTGAGTATCGGATACTACTGATCCAATCCTAATACCTCATTTCTAATTATTGTCTGATATCGATCCAAACTGTGAACCTGAATTCTGAGCATTGTCTGAAATAGATCCAATCCAAGTACCTTATTGCTGAGTACCAGCCGTAATCAATCCAATCTAGGCACCTAAATGCTGAGTACCTTAAATATTAAAAGAAGCCAATGTAAAGGTTTAATTACTGATTTTAGAAATGATCATATTTCTACTGCAAAAAAGGTGTTTCTTCTGAGGCATCACTCAAACAACCCTTTGTAGCACCTTGCTAAGTATTAGACAATGCTGATATCAATCCAATCTAAGTACCTTAATGCTGAGTACTGGCTGTTAGCAATCTTGTCTGAGTATTTAAAAGTTGAGTATCGTCTGATACAGGTCCAATCTGAGTGACCTAATGCTCAGTATCAGCCAATCCTGATCCAATCTAAATACTTCAATGCAAAGTATTGATTGATGCTGATCTAATCCGAAAACCTTAATGCTGAATATCTTAATTGGCTGAAACAGATTTAATCAGTACCTAAATGCTGAATAATATCTGAAACCATTTTTAGTTTCTGTAAAGAACCATGTTTGTAAAAGAGACCTTTTAAAAGTTTAATTACCAATTTTAAGAATATTCATATTTTTATGACAAAAAGAAAATCTTTATGGAAACAAACGTGGTTCTTCTGAAGCACCAACCCTTTGTAGCACCCTGCTAAATATTAGCCGATATCGATAACGATATCGATCCAACTGGCCATTATGAGCCAATCTGAGCCAATCTGAGTCCTTAAAAGTTGAGTATCGTCTGATACAGGTCCAATCCGAGTACTCCAACGCTCAGTATCAGCCAATTTCTTGATCCAGTATTTTTTAGAGTGTAGGTCAGCAGAGGCCCTGGAACGATGGTTTTGGCTTTAGTCGTCCTCCTCCTTCAGCAGTTCGTTCCTCTCGGACCAGTAGAAACGTTCCAATGTCCTTATTTTCACTAAAAGCAACATGAAATATTCAGAGGAAAAACTCCAACGACTGAAATCCGGAGATAAAAGCAGGACCTTTAGCTGGAGTCTGGAGTTTCCAGCACTTTCCAATCGAGTCTCTAAAGACTTCAACAGTTTCTGACACTGATCATTGATTCTGAGGAGGACAGGGAGCGGAGGACTTCATGCCGGTTGCTGTTAATTGCTGGCATCTCCCTCAGCTACCCGAGCTGCAGGGGAGGCCCCTGGATTAAGGGGGTCTTTAGCCGGGGCCAAAGCCGTCACAGCACAGGTGCTCCTGCTGCTTTGCGACCCACTTCTCTTGCGACCAGCCCAAGGTCAAGTAGATCAGTCGCACCAGCAAAGCAGGAGCCATCATGAGCCGCTTCTAGGCGGGTTTTCTGTTGGAGCTGCTGGTCTAACAGCCTAAGCGCCTTAATTTGCCGCTCCAGAGACTCTGGTTCTTTACTGAGCAGCTGGAGCTCCTAGTCCTCCTCGGCCACCATTCAGTCACGGATTTAAAAAGCGAACTAAAAGCAAGAATAAATCAAATAAAAAGGCTTCAAATCCTTGAAAACAAAAATGACAAGAGAAAACTGCACTGTCCTGTCTGTTTACTGCCCTTCATACACTACGGACAAAAGTATTGGGACACCTGCTGATTCAGTGTTTCTTCTGAAATCAAGGGTATTCATAAGAGCTGATCCTGCTTTTGCTGGAGTAACTGACTCTACTGTCTAGTACTGTCTCTACTGTTGGATGCTGGATGATCTCCACCCCACCTCATCATCCCCAACTCCTCCCAAAAGTATTGGATGGAGCTCCACCACCATCATTCCAGAGAACACAGTTCTTCCACTGCTCCACAGCTCAATGCTGGGGGGCTTTATATACACCCCTCTACTAGCCCACACCTGGCATTATTAGGCAGCATGGTGCCAATAGGTCCATAATGTTGATCTGCTCCAGAGAGTCCTATTCTATTGGCAGTTCTTCTCCACAGGGCCTAGACAGGTATTTAATCTAACATAAAAAAATTAAGCTATCAAATACGTACAATTTGGGAAGGAGAAGGGCCGTCCCCAATCTCCTTCTCTCCACCATTACTAAACCTCCACCTTCTGCCGGAAATTCGCAAGCCACCACCACCACCCCCGCCCAGCCTCGGTTCGACAAGAAGGGGGTGCAGCTGCAGTTCTCATTAGCTGGAGCCGCCCATGACTCCAGCCCGAGTTTCTCAGAGCTCCCCCTTCCTCGCCTGAGCCTCGACAAATGAGCCTTTACTGTACTGAAACCCTGACAGTCCCGCATCCCCTGAGTCTGACAGCGTACATGAAGACACACCAGAGGACCAGAGACGTCTCCATATTCTGCTACAGTGTGTGTCCTGTACTGTATACGTGTGTGTGTGTGTGTGTGTGTCTGTCTATGTGCTTGTGATGGCATGGGAATGCAGGTTGGAGCCTACCTGTTTTATTAGAGACCCAGATGATAGTTTCCGGCGATATGTGACTGGAGTTTCCCACCGACAGCGTCAGCGGGATCTGCCACTGGAAGCTGAGAGAGAGAGAGAGAGCAGGAGAAGAAAGGAAAGAGAGTTTAAAGGAAGCAGTTCTGTAAAAATAACGTTTACACTGTTTTTTTTTTACACCTCCGCCTGCCTCCTAACACAGTCCATCATTCTGGTGATGCTGCGCCCAAACCGCGGGAACAGCCTTCCAGTAGAGCTGAGAGGAGCTCAGAATGCTGACCCACTCAGTCTGGAGATTTTTAGTCATTTTTACTATTTATTTTATTCTGTTTCTTTTTTTAGCTTTTACTTCTGATCATGTTTAATTTTCATTTCATTTTATTAACATTTTTACTTATTTTAACCTTAATATATATTGCTTCTATCATTTTATTTATTTTTAAATTTCTTTTTATACTTTGCCTTTGATAATAAATAAAAATAATAAATTGTGAAATTTTTATAATTTAAAAGTAAAAAAGGCAAAATATAAAATGTCATATATAATATCTAAAATACAGAATATATAAACTATTATATTATATATAAGAATATATAGATTTTTCTTTTTAGATTTTACTACTAATTATTTGTATTTTTTGTTCTATTTTACTTTTAATGTTTTTACTTAAATTTTAACCTTCATATAAACTTTGTATCATTTTAATTTCTTTGTATATTTTGCTTTTAATATATTTATATATGTTTTAATATATACATATATATATATATATATACATATAATTTTAAAAATGATCATAACTATTAAGCTTATTATAAATTGTAAACTTTTTATAATTTAAGACTAAAAAAGGTCATGTATATATATAATAAAATATTATTTCATATAATAATTATAATTATAATAATAACAATTATAAAGTTATATATATACACATTCTATTATATAATATAATATTTTATATATTTTAAAATCTTTCTCTTTTTAGGTGGAATATTTTTTATTAGTTTAATTTATTTATTTTTAAAAATGTATTATTTATTTATATATTTTTTTGTTTATGTGAACTCCCCCTATCACCAGCAATGCCCCCAACGCTAAGAGGATGAAGACTAGCACACGTCTCCTCTGACACATGAAGCCATCCACTGCCAGCCTTGTTCAGACTAGCACTAGTACTGTCTTCTACACCTGCAGAGTTTAAACACAGGGTTATCTGGAATACAACCGAACCGCAATCATATTTTTCCGATTCCCAGAAATCACCAGGTCTTCTCTGAAGGTCTAGGAAGCCCTGAGGGTTCCTCACTGGAGTACACCCCAGGCCTTTCACGATTCTTCTGATCAAACAGCTCTATACTACGGTTGGGGGATGATAAGGTGGGGTGGTGGTGATCATCATCCAACATCCTGACCTCACCAACACTATTCTTGTAGCTGAATGCATTAAAATCCTCACAGCAATGCTCCAGCTCCAAAATCTAGTAGAAAGCCTAACTTCTTCTCTGGACAGTAGAGACAGTTACTCCAACAGAAGCAGGATCAGCTCTTTTTTAATACCCTTGATTTCATAAGAGGCGATGCAGGTGAACGAGCAGGCGTCCCAATACTTTTGTCCGTACAGTGTATGTGTTGGAGTGGCGAGAGGAGGCAGATCTGCATTCATTCAGCAGAGCTGATTTACCTCTATTGAGAGAGTCTCTCATCAGCAGGCAATACGACTCAATTAAAAACACATGAGATGACTGCTAACCTCCCTGAGGAGCCGCTAGCATCAAATCTGAATGAAGCACGATCTCATCTACTCACAAGTTGTAAAACACTCCCGCTCTTCCTTACACACACACACACACACACACACACACACACACACACACACACACACACTCAGTGAGTTTGCATCATTCAGTGTTCGTTTACATGTCATGTTCTCTATCATCACCCTGTAATGCTGCAATGCTGCCCTATGTAAGTGTGAGTGTGTGTGAGTGTGTGTGTGTGTGTGTGTGTGTGTGTGTGTGTGTGTGTGTGTGTGTGTGTGTGTAAGGCTGAACACATCCGTTCAAATAGTCTCTGACAGCTGTCTCACACACACACACACACACATACAGACAAACACATGTGCCCCCCCCCACCCCCCCGCCTATAAAAGCAACCACCCCCGGGTGGTCTCGGCCTGTTGCCTGCCAGGCCGGATTACCTCGGACAAGCAGAAGGAAAGGTGCGGTCGGACCCTCGGCCCAGAAATTAGCGCTATTACGCCGCAATACGAGTCCCGCCGGGCCGGCAATCTACAGCCCTTTGTCCCCCCGTCTGAGTCCTGAGACCTTTCATTATTTAATTACGCCAATTATCCGCATTCATGAGTCCAGATGTCCATGCGGCTAATGTGTTTGGTCATCGGGGACCCCGAGGGAAGCATAATTTCAGAAATGAACAGTAAATGGAAGGGCACGCAGCTATTTATGGTAAGAGGGGCAAGTCTTTTGACCAGTAATGTATTTAACTCTACACTGGCCCTGATTACACTGGCCCTCTCTATAACGAGACCCCGTGTGACCTCTACAGCATAGTGTGAGGAGATACTTCGTCCCTTCAAAAAAGCTTGCCTAATTGAGCTAGGTGGTTGCTATGGAGTTGCTATGGTGTTGTGAGGAATATAAATTCTCTAGCATACAACTGCTATAACTGTCCTTTACTGTACGTCTTTTCTTTTTAAAGGGGGGGGGGGTATTCTAAAAGCTTGCCTAATTGAGCTAGGTGGTTGCTATAGAGTTGCTAAGTGGTTGCTATGGTGCTGTGAGGAATATAAATGCTCTAGCATACAACTGCTATAACTGTCCTTTACTGTAGATCTATGCTCTTTAAAAGGGGGGGGGGGGTCTTCAAAAGCTTGCCTAATTGACCTAGGTGGCTGCTATGGAGTTGCTAAGTGTTGCTATGGTGCTGTGAGGTGGTTGCTTTAACTGTAGAATATAAGTGCTCTAGCATACAACTGCTATAACTATCCCCTACTGTACATCTATGCGGGGACAGTCTTTTAAAAGTTGACTAATTTAGCTAGGTGGCTGCTATGGAGTTGCTAAGTGGTTTTAGCTAGGTGGCTGCTATGGAGTTGCTAAGTGGTCGCTATGGTGGTGTGAGGAATATAAGTGCTCTAGCATACAACTGCTATTACTGTTCTTTACAGTACACAAAAGGGGGGGGGGTTCTTCTAAAAGTTGACTAATTTAGCTAGGTGGCTGCTATGGAGTTCCTAAGTGGTCGCTATGGTGTTGTGAGGTGGTTGCTATAACTGGAGTGTTCTAGCATACAACTGCTATAATTGTCCTTTAGTGTATATTTTTACTGTTTTAAAGGGGGGGGGGGGTCCTTCAAAAGCTTGCCTAATTGAGCTAGGTGGTTGCTATGGAGTTGCTTAATGGTTGCTATGGTGTTGTGAGGTATATAAGTGCTCTAGCATACAACTGCTATAACTGTCCTTAATTGTCCTTTATTGATTTTCACCATTAAAAAGGGGGGGGGGGGTCTTCTAAAGGTTGCCTATTTGAGCTAGGTGGCTGCTATGGAGTCGCTATGTGGTTGCTATGGTGCTGTGAGGTGGTTGCCATAACTGTAGAATATAAATGCTCTAGCTTACAACTGCTATAACTGTCCTGTACTGTAGATCTATAAAAGATCTCTTTAAAAGGGGAGGGGGGTCTTCTAAAGGTTGCCTATTTGAGCTAGGTGGCTGCTATGGAGTCGCTGTGTGGTTGCTGGGGGATTGAGAATATGTCACCTATTAGCATGGTGCTAACTAGATGCCTGAATCAAACACTTCCAAAACACTGCACGAGTCTCTGGTGGATCAGCGGTGTCTGGAGCTGGGTGGGGAAGTTGAACGGTCAGTTTAAGGCCACCGTGGCCGTTCTCCTGACTGCCGCAGAAGTTTCTAAGAAACGTATAAAAAAGTTTGAACAAGGTCGCAGTCTGCCTTTCAGCGGGAAAGCAGCACCGCTGGGGAGCGTATTATGCATGCGATTATGCGTTATGAAGCCAATTAGACAACGCAGTAAAAACAATGCCATATGTTTGTGGGGAGAGCACACAGGGAAAAAGCTCGGTACAGCTCTAGTGGAAAAAACGGAGAGCAGGGAAAGCACACTCATGAGTTCCAGTGATCATACCACCATCTGTGTGTAGGAGCATGGAAATGCACACACACACACACACACACACACACACACTTTCATACACACACACACAGATCTGTCTTCACCAATGGAATTAAACAAGACCACATAAGGGTGCTGCCGTGGTCCTATCATGGTACAATAAGCATACAGAATTTGGACAAAAGTATTTGGACACCTGTTCATTCATTGTTTCTTCTGATATCAAGGGTATTAAAAAAAGAGAGATGATCCTGCTTTTTTCGTTGGAGTATCCGTCCAGGGAAGAAGAAGGATTTCTACTAGATTTTGGAAAAGAATTGCTGTGAGGATTTGATTGCATTTGAGGGTGTAAGTAACATGGAGCACCACCATCATTATAGAGAACACAGTTCTTCCACTGCCCCACAGCTCAATAATGCTGGGGGCTTCATACCCCTCTAGCCCACGCCTGGCGTAGGTGAATGCATTCACTGAAAAAAGGTGTCCAGAAATATTTGGACATATAGTGTAGAACCCAGTAGGACCTTCCAAGAGATGCTTAGCTAAATGGTCACAGTCTCTGATGACTGGTGTGGCTTTTTACACAGGACCGTAGGTGGAGCTCATAAACTGGCCACTGAGAGGAAAGTGGGTTGCGCTGTTGGTCTCCTCCCACTTGCACGGTATGTAGGACAGTGAGACTCCAGCTCTCACCAGCTAACACATTTTTCACACTGCTTTCCATGGAGCATCATCAACACTGTCTTTGTGACCTTGCAGATAACCACACTGGCTAGCGCATAGGCCTCACCGTGCTTCAGCAGACAGTCTGGGAACCCTGCCACTTTCCCCACCCAGTGAGGGCATGTCCACTTCGAATCTCATTCCACTCTATTCGCAGAGGCCCTGCAAAGGCTGGTGGCGGTGAGGTGCCCACGCTCGATCGCGGACCCTTCATGCGGCTCCTCTAGTAAGGCGGACGTCAGCGTCCACACTGGCCTACAAAGCCAAGAGCAGAAACTACGCCACATAATATCTGCTGCTGCCCAAATACATATGCTGCATCAGACTTACATACGGCATCAATTCGACACGTCCCAGAATTTGATTAGGTGGACATTAACTAAATTAATTAAGTATGGGGTAACGGTCATTTTTTTCTCCTTCTCTGTCTCTGCCAGCAGTTTTTGACAAAAATTTAAACGCATATAATGAGAATGATTTATTATCATTTTAATACTGACTCACTTGTATGTAGAAATATGTGTCTTGAATCTCTGCAGGGTTCAATGAAATCTCAAGACTATCAAGGGATTCTAGAGAGAAATGTGCTGCCCAGTGTCAGAAAGCTTGGTCTCAGTCGCAGGTCATGGGTCTTGCAACAGGACAATGACCCAAAACACACAGATAAAAACACCCAAGAATGGCTTAGAGGAAAACATTGGACTATTCGAGCCCTGACCTAAATCATATTGAGCATCTTTGGAAGGAGCTGAAACGTGCCGTCTGGAAAAGCCACCCTTCAAACCTGAGACAACTGGAGCAGTTTGCTCATGAGGAGTGGGCCTAAATACCTGCTGAGAGGTGCGGAAGTATCACTGACAGTTACAGGAATCGTTTGATTGCAGTGATTGCATCAAAAGGTTAAGGGTACCATCATTTCTGTCCAGGCCTGTTTCATTAGTTTTTTTTTAAATTATATATATATATATATAATTCTGTTGAAGCATGTTTGAAAAGCAATGTCTGACTTTCATTGGTTAATTTTCATAGAATTTTTATTTATTATTACTTTTGTCTATTTCTTTCATTAATTGAGGGGTACCAACAATTTTGTCCACATGTGTAAGTGAACATTTGGAGATAATTTGTTATTTTGAGATCCTTATTCAATAATATAAGAATATTAGACATTATTTTGAGATACTAAGTCAGTATTTTGAAATCAGTGTTTCGTCTCTACCTGGTGGAATCAGGCCTCCATACACTAAGCCTGCTTTTCTTAGTTTGGCTGTAGGTATAACCATAGTGCAGTTCGGTAGTTTAAAGGTTTATGGCGTGTGTTAACAGAACAGTGGCTGCATATCAACTTTTAAAGCACTGAATGGCCTTCAGCTTTCACTGTAGCTGCAGTCACTACAATCCCTGCTGTTTCACGGCAGAAAAGATTACATCCCTGAAATGACCGACCGACACCCCCGACAACCTGCCGGACACTTTAGTGAACTTTGCCATTTAAAGAGGATTAAAAAGACATTTGCATGCAGCTGCAGCACCAGCCAAACATTCGGACGCACACAGATCTACTCCGTCTTTCAGCATTTCCTGCAATTTAATTTTTTACAAAATAATACACTCTAAGGACAAAAGTTTTGGGACGCCTCCATCTTGAGCATTAAATACAGTTGTTTGATTCTGTCCCTTTCAGGCCACAGGTGTATAGAATCAAGCTTCCTAGCCATGCAGAAAGAATGGGTGGTCCACAGCAAAGGTGGATTAAAGCTAGGGGGATGGAGATGGAGAGGTCGTTGGATGATGGGTGGCCGTAACGTTTTTTCCGCTTGGTTGTGTGTTTGCTAGAAATGCCAGTGGCTGGTTTTACTCGATGGCACATACAGTATTTCGCAGCAAAATTAGCTGCAACACCGGCTGAACCCCGCCAGCATTTCCTCACTCTAAAGACGTCCTTAGCTTAGCTGTGTTGTGCCTAAAGCCACTGCATAAAGAGGTCAACCTCAGAGCGGAGATAAAAACGCCACTCCCGGCTAGCTCCAACCTCAAGGCCATGAACAAAAGTGCAACAAAGTGGTGGCGGCACATCAGTCGATCTTTCCACACTCATATATTCATAAATACCTGCGCTGGCCGAGCTCCTCTGAGACATGCCGGTTCAACAGCAAAGCAACAGCAAAGTCCACGTTTCACCTTCAGGATGACTGCTACCTCCCCTGTCCCCTCCCCTTCTCTCGTCCTTAAGCGAACTGGTCTCTGCAGCTGCTGCTTGGCTTTCTCTGCAAGTGCGAGGCCTTTTCCAGTCTCCTCTCGACTCGATGTGAGCAGGGTATGGGGATAATGAGGCCCAGGGGGTGGAGGGAGGAAGGGGGGGGGGGGGGGGGGGTCCAAACACGCTCCAATCCCGTTTTTAAACCATCACCATCTCTCCTGGAACGGCGGGAACCCACATCTGCCTAAATCCTCCCTAATTACAGCATATTAGAGCGTCTCCCAGACTTCCAGGCCGAACAGGAGGTGGTCAGCGGCCGCTGTGCTGAATACGGGTCTCAATATTGGCTTGTATTAGAATATGTGGATAGTTGCAATTTGCATGCAGCTGCAGCACCAGGCAAACAGGCATTTCCTGCTATTTTATGTTAATAAAATACACTCTAAGGACAAAAGTATTGGGACACCTCCATCTTGAGCATTAAATACAGGTGTTTGATTCAGTCCTATTCAGGCCACAGGTGTATTTCTTCCACACATTAGTGAGAGACTGGGAGTGGGTTCTGAAGAGCTCACTGAGCTCCAGCGAGGTTCTGTATGTAATAGGAGACACCGCTGCACCACTAACAACAACAACAACAAGTCAGCTGGTGAAATTTCCTCCCTCCTAGATCTTCCTCCATCAGCTGTGAGTGGTGTTATTATTGAACAGTGGAAGAGTTTAGGAGGAACAGCTCACAGAGAGCAGCTCAGCCACCGAGTGTCTGTCAGACCACGTAAAGTTACAGAGCGGGGTCAGGGCCGAGTGCTGAGCTCAGAGCAGAGTGCAGAGACGCCTCCAGAGCTGCTGCTGCTGTTAGAGCTCGGAGCGAAGAGAGACCGACTCCATATTAAGTTTAGTCTGGACCAGTTCAGTCTGGACCAGCTCCAAGTAGCATGATAGCTGATAGAGTCGGGGGGTGGGCCTGCTCAGCTTGCTAACGAGTAGCATGATAGCTGCATCGGCTGGCTAACGTATTGGGTTCTAAATGGTCCTTCTGCAAGATGACGTCACAGGGGCTAGGACGTGTCTGGGGGGATAGGACGTGTCACGACACCGGCACAGGCGTCTGTTAGCTGGTGTGGTGGAGGTGAGGACTCCGTGCCCTTGCTCGGCGATGTTGCACCACTGGCAGTTCGAAAAGAGGGCCATACTCTCCTAGTATTGGTAGCATTGCTAAGGTGGGTTAATTGGGAGCGGCAAAATTACGCCTCCGTGTTGCTTCCATGTCAGAGACTGGACGGGCCGGAGTCAGGGGACTACGCATGCAGTGGGGCAGTGCATCAGAGGGGACAGCACTAACAGGACTGGTACAAAACCAGTGTGGATTTTTGGATGAATTGCCTCGCCCTGTTATTATGCTGTATTTTCAAATGTCTAACTCGGGGGCTAGGGCACTCTAAAGTGACCACCTAGCTGATTCCTTTTTTTCCTTTTTTTCCCAGTCCGCCTCTATAACTGAAAAAGGTGTTTTCCGTAATGTTATTACCAAGTGACGGGTGGTGTTCTTGCCCGGCGGGCAGCGTGTGCAATAACCACGCGGCTGAAAAATAGCAGATTAAATGGACCATTCATTGGCTCTGTGCTTTAGACGGAGGCGACAGCATCACCGCATGCAGTCTGATAACTGATCACAGCTCTACAGGATCTATTTATCGGCTGCAGGAAGAGCGTATGCGTATATGTGTGTGTGTGTGTGTGTGTGTGTGTGTGTGTGTAAGAGAGAGAAACCAGCTGGTGTGTAAATCAGGTAACCTAAGAAGTCCCCCCACCGATATCAATCTGAGTAATCGCACCGGAGCTGCACGCAATTACGCTTCAATAACAGCACCTGGTGTGGTCTGACAGAGCCTGAGCACAATGAGAGATGCTCAAATGTGGGGGGGGGGGGTATATGGGGTGGCAGTGGATGTGGATGTGGATGTGGATGTGCGCGTGGGTGGGTGGAGGCTAACGTAATTAAGGCTTGTAATTGCATCGCCCCCCGTTAGAGTCATGCAACTCCGCAGGTGACGAGGAAATCAATTTGTGCTTCCAACCTTTAATTCGATTTAGTTATTTATTTTCACCACGACTGCCGCCGAGGATGTGATCTACGCCGGGGGACGGGGGGGGGGGGGGGTGGGGGGAGTGGTAGGGGGTGCGGGATGTGACCGAATACGAATACGAGCGAGGAATGTTGCTTTGGAAATTTGAAGAATAAAAAAATTAAATATGGTAATTAAGCTCCGGAGTCCGGAGCGGTTTGTGGCAGGAGCTCTAATGCGCTCACCTGACCTCTCTTTGATGAATCATAAATGGGTTGTGGAGACACTCTCTTCCTTTTAATTACTTTCTCTTTCCTCTCGTATCGGCGCTCTTGAGTGAATTAGGAACACCAAATTAGGCTGATATTAAAACGTCAGATTCAGCAGCTACGCCCGAGCTTCTCTAGGACACGACTGCTCAGCTCGCCCTCGACTGTTCTGCTGCCTGTGATCCACTGATATCCCCAGTGGAGAACCCTCAGGGCACTCCGAGAAGGTGCGTTCAGTAACGAGCTCGGGAACCAGCGCGGGTCGCCCTCCACTGTTTCCGTTGGCAACGAGGGGTTAAATCAGCAGGACTCTCATTTATCCAGTCGGGCTGTGCGGCTTAACTGGTTCCCTCTTCCAGTTCCTGTTCTTACTCGGTCAATAGGATGCACTTGCTTTTGCTAAGTGGTTGCTATGGTGTTGCTAGGTGGTTGCTAAATGGTTCCTAGGGTGTATGAGGTGGTTATTATGGGGATGCTAGTTAGCTGATATGTGGTTGGTATCCCAGCTGGTTGATATGGAGTTGCGGTGTGTTTGCTATGGTGTTGCCTGGTGGTTGCTATGGTATCCCTGGTGGTTGCTATGGCAGATACACAGCAATGCTCTGCAGCGAGTTGAGACGGAATCCAAACTGCATCACTGCACTGGCACTGACAGCAGGACCAGAACCATAGTCTGCAGTGAATTACGGGGTGGGGGGGTGTTTCTTATAAAGTGGCCAGTGCTACAGCAGTGTCTGGGTGTAGTAAATCTCCACAGTGCAGAGGGGGAAAGCTCAGTAGCAGCCGTGCAGTTGTGAGTGAATTAGGATCATCAAATTACCCTGATATTAAAATGTCATATTCAGCCGCTGCACCGGAGCTTCTGTAACTGTCTGACGGCTCAGCACGTCCACGATTGGTGTACCATTTGTGTCCCACTGACACCACCAGTGGAGAACCCTCTGGGTACTTTAGGTCCTCAGAGAGGTTCTGTTCAACAGAGCTCTGCTCGTATTGAAGTCTGACAGCACTTGTCCATCTCTACTGTTTCAGCTGGGCTTTAAAGGGTTAAATCTGTGGTGTCTGCTATCTGAAAAGATGGAGCCAAGCAAGCTCTCTCATTGGTGAAGGCCTCACTAATGCAGATCAGATTAGACCCTAGCACAATCTCGCTCAATCCCGTTTCCACGGCGGAACCGGTGGTGCTAGATCCAGTGGATCCAGAACAAGACACTGCACAGCTTAGGTGTTTCCCACTGCCATGCAGTTACTAGGCTGTTGCTACATGGTCAGTAGGGTGGATGCTATGGTCTACAAAGTGTTTGTTATGGTGGTTGCTATGATGTTGCTAGGTGTTTTTTTTTTATTATCTCTGGTATCCCAGTTGATTGCCACAAATTTGCTTGGTAGGTGCTATGGTTTTGTTGGTATGGTATGTTGATAAACGGTTGCTAGGGTGTTCCTAGACGGTCACTGTAGTATCCATGGTAATTGCTATGATGTCTCGGGTGGTTGCTAGCATACCCCCATGACAATGATCTGGAAGTACAAGGTAGGTGTTTCTAATAAAGTGGCCAGTAAGTGGAAGTAGAAGGTAGGTGTTTCTAATAAAGTGGCCAGTAAGTGGAAGTAGAAGGTAGGTGTTTCTGATAAAGTGGCCAGTGCCATTGTGTTGATAAATAAGTGATTGCTAAGTGGTTAATATGGTATCTTAGTTGGTTGCTACAGGAGTTGCTAGGTAGCTGGTAACTGGTTGATGTGGTGTTGCTAGGTGGTTGCTTGGTGGGAGCTGGGGGGCTGAGAAGGTATGTATTTCTGATACAGTGGCCACTGAGTGGAAGCAGAAGGTAGGTGTTTCTAATAAAGTGGCCAGTGAGTGGAAGCAGAAGGTAGGTGTTTCTGATAAAGTGGCCAGTTAGTTGACACAGAAGGTAGGTGTTTCTAATAAAGTGGCCAGTGAGTGGAAGCAGACGGTAGGTGTTTCTAATAAAGTGGCCACTGAGTGGAAGCAGACGGTAGGTGTTTCTGATAAAGTGGCCAGTGAGTGGAAGCAGAATGTAGGTGTTTCTGATAAAGTGGCCAGTGATTGGAAGCAGAAGGTAGGTGTTTCTAATAAAGTGGCCAGTGAGTGGAAGTAGAATGTAGGTGTTTCTGATAAAGTGGCCAGTTAGTTGACACAGAAGGTAGGTGTTTCTGATAAAGTGGCCAGTGAGTGGAAGCAGAAGGTAGGTGTTTCTAATAAAGTGGCCAGTGAGTGGAAGCAGAAGGTAGGTGTTTCTAATAAAGTGGCCAGAGAGTGGAAGCAGAAGGTAGGTGTTTCTAATAAAGTGGCCAGTGAGTGGAAGTAGAATGTAGGTGTTTCTGATAAAGTGGCCAGTGATTGGAAGCAGAAGGTAGGTGTTTCTAATAAAGTGGCCAGTGAGTGGAAGTAGAATGTAGGTGTTTCTGATAAAGTGGCCAGTTAGTTGACACAGAAGGTAGGTGTTTCTGATAAAGTGGCCAGTGAGTGGAAGCAGAAGGTAGGTGTTTCTAATAAAGTGGCCAGTGAGTGGAAGCAGAAGGTAGGTGTTTCTAATAAAGTGGCCAGAGAGTGGAAGCAGAAGGTAGGTGTTTCTGATAAAGTGGCCAGTGAGTGGAAGCAGACGGTAGGTGTTTCTGATAAAGTGGCCAGTGAGTGGAAGCAGAAGCTAGGTGTTTCTGATAAAGTGGCCAGTGAGTGGAAGCAGACGGTAGGTGTTTCTGATAAAGTGGCCGGTGAGTTGTACAGCAGTGTCTGTGGTAGTAACTCTGCACACTTTCTGAAGGCAGGGTCTCCTCAGAGCGGTGTGAAAGCTCAGCAGCAGCGCAGCAGGAGGTGAAGGAGGAACACTGGGACGCTCCAGCAGGAATCTCTGCTTACAATAGAGAGTCTCCGCAGCGAGAGGAGAGAACAGTATAGCATATGTTTCTCACACAATAGGGGGTATAAATCAACCTGTTTCCGCCGCTTTTCTCCAACGCTTTCTTTTTCCTGTCTCTGAATGTGAAGCCCTGCAGCTTCAGCGCGACTGTGTGGTTAAAAAGAGTGACTGTGAAAAGCAGAGAGAGCGGGGGGGCGGGGGGGTGGGGGAGAGCACACATCACCTGACCATCACTGTTAGAGCAGTTATACACTCTGCGTTTCTGTAGGAGCTGCTAAAACATACACACACACACACACACACACATAACACAAACACACACACACACACAAGCCTGGTAGGATGTCAGGGACGGAGAAACATCAAACAAACCACTTTCCAACACCATAGTAACCACATAACCAAGCAACACCCATGTAACTGTCTAGTAACAGCCTTGCAACCACCTGGTATACAAAAGGAACCACTTAGCAACATCTTAGTGAGCACCTGGCAACCACTTAGCAACATTTCCAAAACACATGGCAATCAACTGCCTAACAACATACAAGAAACAGCCTAGCAACACTCTACAAACACCATAGCAACCACCTGGGAAGCAATAGAAACCACCTGGCAACCACTTAGGAACACCTTAGAAACCACCTGGAACACCATAGCAACCAATACAATAGCTGACAAATGAAATATGTATTGCTTAATGATAAAAAGAGAAAGAGAGAGAGCAAGAGAGAGAGAGACAGAGAGAGAGAGAGAGAGAGAGACAGAGAGAGAGAGAACGAGAGAGAGAGAACAAGAGAGAGAGAACGAGAGAGAGAGAACGAGAGAGAGAGAGAGACAGAGAGAAAGAGAGAGAGAGAGAGAGAGAGAGAGAGAGAGAAAGAAAGAGAGAGAAAAAAGAGAGAGAGAGATAGAAAGAGAGAGGGAGAGAACGAAAGAGAGAGAGAAAAAGAGAGAGAGAGAGCAAATATGACTTTAAATAAGGAGTTCAAAAAAGAGAGAGACGGAGTGGGCGAGAGACTGAGAGACAGAGCAGAGAGAGAGAGAGTAGAGAGAGAAGAAGAGCGAGTGAACAGAGGGGTGAAGAGAGAGCACATGTAGAGAGTGAGAGAGACAGAGAGAGAAAGAGAAGCACTTAGCAACTAAGCAACACCATAGCAACCACTTAGAAACCATGTAGCAGTCAACTGCATAGCAACATGAGAGAAGTAAAAGAGAGCAAGTATGAGTTTAAAAAAGAGAGAGAGAGGGAGAGGGAGTGGGCGAGAGACTGAGGAACAGAGAAAGTGAGGGGGGGGGGGGGGGGTGAAGAGACCAAAAGAGCGAGAAGGAGAGACAGCGGGAGGGAAAGGGGAGAGTGTGATCCCTGAAGGCAGGTTAAGGGAGCGGTCACTTACACTGACCAGTCTAAAGAGAACACACACACACACACACACACACACACACACACACACACAGGCTGTGTTTTAGTGGGGGATCGATGAAGAGGAGGGTGTGTGAGGGGAGATGAAGGCTGTGATTATGAGAATCAGACGATAGCTGCTTTCCGTTCTGTAATGAACACTTTCACTGCGGTTCTGTCAGAACTCCGACACACAGCCAGCGCCGCTCAGCTCTCAGACAGAACAGACGGAAGCCCCTAATGCACACCCACCGCTTCAGCTCCACTCAGACCGACCCCTTTCATAAAGACCCTCACAGAAGCCTCACAGAAACACTGACTGCAGCTCTCAGACGAGTGCCGGCAGGAGAAAGCTCTCCATTAGACTGGATTAGATGTTTACTTCCAGCAAAAGCTGCACAGGATAGTAAAACTGTGAATTTAAGCATACATTTAAATACACATTATATGACAAAAGTATTGGGACACCTGCTCATTCACTGTTTCTCCGGAAATCAAGGGTATTAAAAAGAGCTTATCCTGCTTTTGTTGGAGTAACTGTCTCTACTGTTCAGGGAACAAGACTTTCTACTAGATCTAGGAGCTGGAGCATTGCTGTGAGGATTGGATTGCATTCAGCAAGAACATCGTTAGTGAGGATGTTGGATAGTTGGATGATCACTACCCCACCTCATCATCTCCAACTCCCCAACTTATCCCAAAAGCACTGGATGATTCCAGAGAACACAGTTCTTCCACTGCTCCACAGCTCAATGCTGGGGGGCTTTACACCCCTCTAGCCCACGCCTGGCATTAGGCAGCAGCATGGTGCCAACAGGTCCATGTTTATCCTATAGTCCTATTCTATTGGCAGTACTTCTTTACAGGGACTAGACAAGCTGTGCGTGTGTGTGCATTTGCACATCTGTGTCAGCAATGGGTTCTAATGAATGCATTCATTAGAAGGATGATTAGTGGCTATGAAGCAGTTGATATGGTATCTCTAGTGGTTACTACGGTGTTGCTAGGTGGTTACTACGATGTTGCTAAACGGCCTTGCTAAGCAGATGGTACATGGCCTTGCTAGATGCTATAGTTTCTCAAGTGTTTGCTATGGTGTTGCTAAGTGGTTGCTGGGTGATTGCCATGGCGGTTGCTATGGTGTGGCTAGGTAGTTGCTATGGTCTCTCAGGTGGATGCTAGCATATTGCCAAGTAGCTGCTGCTGTAGCGCCTTAAATAAAACTGGGAGCCCTCCAAAAATATTCAAATCCATCATGTGATGTACTTTTAGCAGCTGTAGAAACATGGGACACCCCGTCTTCCCCGGTTCAGGAGGGCGCTTTCCCGGCCCCGTCATCACAGACTCCTTAAACCTGCACTTTAAATAGTTGAGCGAGCGCCCTGCTGCCGTGGGATGGAGCGGATTCTGGAGTCAGCAGAAGAATCCAGGCTGGCTAACACGTAGCGTTCTCAACAGCTGCTCAGTTCACAACCCATATCCAGTTAATGTAACCAGCACATATGCTGCTCTTGTGCTGAGAAGGAAACACAAGCGCATCCTTACTTCTACGCCCACAAACGTGCAGGAGTCACAGCCGCAGTGAGCGGCTCGGCGGTGTGATCTGGATACTGAGGAGGCAGAGCTGTCTTCTCAGTACATACTGTAATATAAATATATATATATATATAGTGTGTGTGTGTTTGTGTGTGTGTGTGTGTCCAATGGAAAACATGTGTTTTAAAAATGGTGAGTTTACAGGAGAAGGCAAAAATGTTGTCCCATGTTTCTACAGCTGCTAAAAGTACATCACATGATGAATTTGAATATTTTTGGGGGGCTCCCAGTTTTATTTAAGGCGCTACAGCTGCAGCTATCTGGCAATATGCTAGCATCCACCTGAGAGACCATAGCAACTACCTAGCCACACCCTAGCAACCGCTAAGCAACTTCATGGCATTTATATATGTGGACAAAATATGGAGTTGGTATATATATATATATAGAGAGAGAGAGAGAGAGAGAGAGCGTTTCTATTGGTCCAGAAGCAGGAATTATTTACTCAGTGTACAGAAGCAGGTACAGGGTTAAAACCATGGAGAAAACAGCAGCAATATATATATATATATAATATTTTTAAAGGAGTTTGTGATGACGGGGCCGGGAAAGCGACCTCCTGAACCAACCATTCAGTAGTGAATTTCAATATTTTTGGGGGCTCCCAGTTTTATTTAAGGCGCTACAGCTGCAGCTATCTGGCAATATGCTAGCATCCACCTGAGAGACCATAGCAACTACCTAGCCACACCCTAGCAACCGCTAAGCAACTTCATGGCATTTATATATATATATATATATATGTGGACAAAATGGAGTTGGCATATATATATATATATATGTATGTTCAATGGAAAACATGTCTTTAAAATGGTGAATTTACAGAAGCAGTCTAAAATGTTCTGAACTCTGAATGGACGTCAATGTACAGTAAGAGTTTATTCAAAGTCATTTAGAGCGTTTCTATTGGTCCAGAAGCAGGAATTATTTACACAGTGTACAGAAGCAGATACAGGGTTAAAACCATGGAGAAAACAGCAGCAATATATATCTAATATATATCTTTTAAAGAGGTTTGTGATGACGGGGCTGGGAAAGCGACCTGAACTGGGGAAGACGGAAGAATTTGAATATTTTTTGGGGGCTCCCAGTTTTATTTAAGGCGCTACAGCTGCAGCTACGTGGCAATATGCTAGCATTCACCTGAGAGACCATAGCAACTACCTAGCCACACCCTAGCAACCGCTAAGCAACTCCATGGCATATACAGTATATGTGGACAAAATATGGAGTTGGTTCCTGCTTTGCAACTATATGCTATATAGACAAAAATATTGGGACACACCACCTAACCCCTTCACACTCCAGGGCTTATTACATACAACACCCAGTAACTACAGGGACTTCTGTACTATCTGGTGGGGCTTTCTGCCCACCTGTGAGCCATAGGCTGTTTAGGGGGTTAATCACTGAATTCAGGAGTTTGATTCAGTCCCATTCAGGCCACAGGTTATATATATTTAATCCATTAACAATCCAACCACACTCATAAACTGAACTTATACGGAACTCTAATAGAAATTACATTTCTCTAATAATAAAGATTTCATTTCTGAAGTATCACAAATATATTTATTTTGTGCTTTTTAGTCTCTAATTCAGGAAGAGTAGAACCTCGCTTCAGAATACAGAACACTGCTTACTGTATTAGTGATTATTAAACATTTATAAACTCAGTAAACCCAAATTAAGCATTAAACTCCTCACTATCTAGAACCCACATGAATAAAAGTACTGCAGTTCCGCACTTATGTGGATTTAGGAAGTGATTCATATATAGTACTATGCATAACAGGGTGGTAACCATGTGTTTATTGTGCATTATTGCAGCTAATAACGCAATTATTAATAATTCTCATATAACAGAGCACATATGCTGCACTAATACAGCTCTTAAGGAAATAATATTTTTGCATAGTGAATTAGCCATTTTATAATTTCTAATTCAGGTTGTATTACATAAAAATAATAATAAAAAAAAACAATAAACCCCTAAATATCTAACCCCAAAATATCTAATATTTCTTAGTATGATTTTTGTAAGAATATTATAAAATGAATGTCTGATTTAAATTTTTATTACTTCTATTATTACTAATTTTTGTTATTACAATTTTTTATTACTTTTATTATTTATTATATTACTTAATTATTATTATTTAAAGGATTAATTGAAGTCAAAATTATTTGACTTCAATTATTACTTATTTTAAACAGACAAACCAATCTGCCTAAAGATCAAAGCAATTCTGACAGATAAAATAACTTGAAATAAATAAAACTACTAAAATAAGAAGCATATTTTTGAATGATTGTAATATCATATACACGAGCGGCTCTGTGGTCCGAGACTGACCACTGATCAAGAGCTAGGGGATGTCTAATGCACTACCATGTGGAGCTAGAGGATCATCAGATGGGCTGGGACCTGGGACCTGTTTCTTATAAACTGGCCAGCAAGCCTATAATCACTTCAAACCCTGAATCTGAGGATTTAAACTTTTGAGTATTTTGCTGCTGACACATCCATACCCCTAATATGGTCAGGTCTCAACAAGGGCAGCCCCCCCCCCACCCCAATACTTTACCTATTCAACGCCCAACAGCAGGATCAGCATTAACATTCCCAGGCTGTTATGTGTTGCTAGCAGCATTTAAGTCTAAATAAGAAAAGGAGGCTTTCTGAGCAGGCTTCGGAAGCTGTGCTGAATAATTCATGGAACCTTAATGAGTGCTAAAGCTAATCCGTCTGCTGATGGCAGGCCCATTCCTCCTCAGCAAAATGACGCAGCCTGCCAGAGGGCGCCGGAGGTGAAGGGTCACCGCAGGTCACATAAATAATAAACGTTAGTCTAATCGATGGTAGGCCCGCATTTGTAGGGTAGATGTAAGCGCTGCCTGCCGGGACAAGAGCCGTGTTCTTCGTGTTTCACTGTGGTTAAGGTAATACTCCACTGATCAGAAGAAACCAAAGTTTCTGCGCTGCCTACAAACCCATATGGGCCAAGCCCACAAAGGATCCTGGTGAGGTTTCAAGGGATCGGCCTCCATTTTTTAGTTTTAATCAGACTGAAAATTAGATGAGAACATTCTCTGCATGAGCCCAGCCCTCCGTTTGAATCCAAACCCAACTGTCTTGACTCCACTGCAGCCCAAAGATTTCTCTCCACTCTCGACTGTAACACAACAAATTCTGTCCAATCTCAAATGCAGCCCTCCAAAATTCTGCCCTAATCAGCTCTAACCCAACACAATTCTGACCAAACTCATCTGTCATGGAATTAGGTTCTGCCTCAACTCAAATGTGACCCAATTACACATTATTCTGTCCATGTCTCCACTGTAACCCAACACATAGGCCAAACTCCACTATAACCCAACAAATTGTCCAAGAACCATTGTAACACAAGAAATGTCTGTACAAGCTCCACTGTAAGTCAACACATTTCTGTCCAAACTCCACTGTAACCCAACACATTTCTGTCCAAACTCCACTGTAACCCAACACATTTCTGTCCAAACTCCACTGTAACCCAACACATAGTCCAAACTCCACTATAACCCAACAAATTGTCCAAACTCAACTGTAACCCAAACTACTTCTGCCCAAACTCCACTGTAACCCAACAAATTGTCCAAACTCCACTGTAACCCAACAATTAGTCCAAACTCAACTGTAACCTAAACTATTTCTGCCCAAACTCCACTGTAACCCAACAAATAGTCCAAACTCCACTGTAACCCAACAAATAGTCCAAACTCAACTGTAACCCAAACTACGTCTGCCCAAACTCCACTGTAACCCAACAAACGTCTGCCCAAACTCCACTGTAACCCAACAAATGTCTGCCCAAACTCCACTGTAACCCAACACATTTCTGTCCAAACTCCACTATAACCCAACAAATTGTTCAAACTCCACTGTAACCCAACACATTTCTGTCCAAACTCCACTGTAACCCAACAAATAGTCCAAACTCAACTGTAACCCAAACTACTTCTGCCCAAACTCCGCTGTAACCCAACAAATGTCTGCCCAAACTCCACTGTAACCCAACAAATGTCTGCCCAAACTCCACTGTAACCCAACACATTTCTGTTCAAACTCCACTGTAACCCAACAAATTCTGCATAAACTCGACTGCAGACCAACAAATCATATCCAAACTCAACAGTAACCCAAGTCAAGTTCTTGTTGAGCTGTTATGATTTTAGAACCATTGCCTTTACTAAAGAACCTTGAGGAATATTTTGCATTTTATTCATCTTTCTTTTAGAATATGCTGAAAGAGTCATGATTATTGTCTTTAGTTACTATTTTATTTCACATTTTAAATTTTGTATTGATAAAAATGAAGGAGAGACTGAATTTCATTTATTTTTCAGACAATGATTAGTGTTTTAATGTTGTGCCGTTGTATTGTTTAGTAATGAGGATTGTGATACTGCACTTGGTATTGGTACTAAAACCTAAACTCTGATATTGTGACGACCACAGCTTGAACATGCATTTCAAGCTCTACAGTAACCTTTCAAACAGCTAACAGAAGATACTGCGTAGGTTGAACAGCTGTTACAGGTTCAGCCTATATTTTAGCCTTTTATTTCCTAAGGCTGTCTCTCCATAACTGTCCATTCCTTGTACTTCATTCCATGATTTGTCTGTGCTTCCCTTTTACATTCTTTCTTGACCCCACCATTTCTCCATCAGCAGGACTATCTCTTTCTCCCTCTATCAAATGGTTTAAGATCAAAGTCCACCCTCTGACAGGCTGGACTCTCTCACAGAGCCATAACGGCACCCTTTTAAATGACCAAAAACAGAGATAAGGGTCAGCCATGGCCATTAAACAGAGTCCTATAGCGCTAAATTTTTCTCAATTGCACGGATCACAGATTCAATTTTGCTTAAGGCCACAAGACTGCACCATTCAGTGCTTTGCAAGCTCAGGCACGGCTGATTCTCGAAACCCTCAGAAGTCCAGAGTTATTCTTGCTAATTTGCTTTAGCAATTCTAACATAATTAAAGGTTATATCACACAGTGATACACAAAATTACACTTTAAATTGTGTATCAGCGAATTAGATTTTTGTTTTGTTTGATTCACATATTTGTTTGACAAACTCAAAAGATCCTGTTCTGTCGACTATAGCCCGAACTAAGTTGACTGCAACCTAACAAAACTGTCCAAATGTGACTATAGCCCAACATATTTATTCAAAGTCAAGTGTAACCAAGCAAAATCTGTCCAAACCTGACTGTAATCTAACAAAATATGTCAACCAAACACAATCAGTCACACAACTGTAGCTCAATAAATTGTCAATTCAAAAGTAACCCACCAAAATCTGCCAAACTAGACCCTAACCCAACAAATTCTGTCCAAGCTTCACTACAGCCCAACCCATTCTGTCCAAATTTAACTGTAACCCAACAAATTTTGTCCAAACTTGACTGTAACCCAACAAAATCTGTCCAAGCTTCACTACAGCCCGACCAATTCTGTGCAAATTTGACTTCTACACAACCAATTATGCCCAGACCTGATTGTAACCCAACAAAATCTGTTCAAACTTGACTGTAGCCCAACCGATTCTGTCCACACATGCCTGTAAACCAAAGAAGTCCACTCAAACCCAACGGAATCTGATCCAAACTTGATGGTAACCCAACAAATTCTGTCCAAACTAGACTGTAACCCAACAAAATCTGTCCAAGCTTCACTATAACCCAACCCATTCTGCCACAATTTAACTGTAACCCAACAAACTTTGTCCAAACTTGACTGTAACCCAACCAATTCTGTCCAAACTCGACTCAAACTCAACAAAATCTGATCCAAACATGACAATAGCCCAACCAATCCTGTGCACATTTGACTGTAACACAATCAATTATGTCCAGAGACCAAATTTAACCCAACAAAATCTGTCTAAACTTGATGGTAACTCAATAAATTCTGTCTAAGCTTGACTGTAGCTCAACCAATTCTGTCCAAATTTAACTGTAATCCAACAAAATCTGATCCAAAATCTGATTTTGTTCAAACTCGTCTATAACCAAACAAATTATGTCTAAACTTGACTGTAGCCCAACCAATTCTATCCACACATGCCTGTAACCCAAACAATTCGGTCAAAACTCGACTCAAACCC
This sequence comes from Salminus brasiliensis, assembly GCF_030463535.1. Taxonomy (NCBI): domain Eukaryota; kingdom Metazoa; phylum Chordata; class Actinopteri; order Characiformes; family Bryconidae; genus Salminus; species Salminus brasiliensis. Next base: position 2,812,228 of record NC_132879.1, read on the forward strand.
AACAAAATCTGATCCAAACTTGATGGTAACCCAACAAATTCTGTCCAAACTCAATCTTAACCCAACAAAATGTGTCAAAACTGCACTGTAACCCAACTATTTACACACAATTTCTCCAGGCTGAGAGATAATGAACATAAAATTGCAACATGACTCATCACCAGTAATAACTGGGACTTCTAAAGGTTAACACGGGCAGTCCTGAGGCCTCCCTGGACTCCTGGTCAAAGTTTTGACTGCCACATGCAGAGAATGAAACAAACCAAATGTCACATGCTTTTTTACAAAACCGCAGAACATAATGCTAAGGCTTGACACACTCCACAGTACCTTTTGTTGAAAAGGTCAGGGTCGCGGAGTTTGGCGTCGATGTCGTAGACAAAGTGCTCCTGGGTGATGGTGACCGTGTTGTCCAAGCTGTCGTTCTTGCTGATGGTGACCACAGGGTAGCCCATCTGCAGTGTCCAGCGGTCCATCACCTCCTTTATGTTGATGTCTTTTCCTTCCCTCTGCATGGCCTGCAAAACACACCACCACACACAACAGGATGATTAGATTAATGCACCAAGTTTCCTTCAAAAGAACATCCAGCAGAACAAAAACAGAGCTGTAAAACAGGCCGATTCCAAAACCTCAAAACTGTTACATCACAGTCTAGACTCGTTATATTTACACCCCCAATATTATATAAACCCTGCCCACTAGAGAAAGAACGCACTAGTCAAAGCTGGAGAAATGTTTAAACGTAATGGTGACTACAGGAAAACTCCAACAGCTGAACCAAAAAGCCAAAAGCAGGGAAAGCACTTGGTGGCAAGGCTGCCAGAAGGATACCAATGTGTCCCCAGTGTTCTCTTTTTTGAAAGCCAAAATATGGACACCATATTTAAAACCATGGGTGGGATCGTAGGTATGTAAGTGTCCTTATAACTGGATGTGCTGCAAAAAAACCCCCAAAACAATCAATAATAAACTCCCAGAAGGAACAAATAGAATGAAGTCTACTGAAGACACCTTCTGAGACTCGAACACTCAGACGTACAGTGTTTCTGAGCATGGTAGCAGTAATTGTAAGTGTCTGCAGGATTACTGAAGATGTCATTCATCTAAATTCTCACATGAATAAGACTCCAGAGTGCTGATCCAGGATCTGATTAAGTCTTTTCATACATGTTTATACATATACATGATCTAAAGTCACATACAGTCCAACCAAATCTGTCCCAACTCGACATAAAAACAACCAGTTCTATTCAAACTTGACACTAGCCCAATGAATTCTGTCCAAACCCAACTTTAACCTTACAAATTCTATCCAAACTTGACAACAGCCCAACTAATTTGGTCCAAATTGGACTGTATGCCAATAAATTCTGTCCAAACTTGACAATCGCCCAACCAATTCTTTCCAAACTTGACTATAGCCCAATACATTCTGTCCAATCTCAACTTTAACCTAACAAAATCTGTCCTAGCTTGACTATAGCTCTACAGAATCTGTCCAAACCTGACTGTAACCCAACAAATTCTGTCCAAACATGACTATAGACCAACAAAATCTGTCTAAACTCAACTGTAACTCAACTATTCACACACAATTTCTCCACTCGTATGAATGAGCAATGACTGAGAGATAATAAACATCAAATTATGACATGATATGTGTATCCCCAGTGTCCTCTTTTTTAAAAAACAAATGATGGACACCCAATTTAAAACCATGTGTGGGATTGTATGTATGGAAGTGTCTTCATAACTGGATGTGCTGCAAAAAAACAATCAATAATAAACTCCCAGAAGGAACAAATAGAATAAAGTCTTTGTTTTCGCTGGAAGCGTCTACTGAAGACATCTTCTGAGACTCGAACACTCAGGCATACAGTGTTTCTGAGCATGGTAGCAGTAATTGCAAGTGTCTGCAGCATTACTAAAGATGTCATTCATCTAAATTCTCACATGAATAAGACTCCAGAGTGCTGATCCAGGATCTGATTAAGTCTTTTCATACAGGTTTATACATATACAGTGTGTGCAGAATTATTAGGCAAGTTATATTTGAGAGGATTCTTTTAATTACTGAACAACAACTATGTTCTCAATCAACCCAAAAGACTCATAAATATCAAAGCTTAATATTTTTGGAAGTTGGAGTGGGTTTTTTTTCTTAGGAGGATATCTGTTTGTGCAGGTAACTATTACTGTGCAGAATTATTAGACAACTTAATAAAAAAAACAAATATATACCCATCTTACTTGTTTATTTTTACCAGGTAAACCAATATAACAAAATTTAGAAATAAACATTTCTGACATTCAAAAACAAAACCAAAAACAAATCAGTGACCAATACAGCCACCTTTCTTTACCATGACACTCAAAAGCCTTTCATCCATATATTTTGTCAGTTGCTTGATCTGTTTACGATCAACATTGCGTGCAGCAGACACCACAGCCTCCCAGACACTGTTCAGAGAGGTGTACTGTTTTCCCTCCCTGTAGATCTCACATTTTATGAGGGACCACAGGTTCTCTATGGGGTTCAGATCAGGTGAACTAGGGGGCCATGTCATCATTTTGTCTTTTTTTAGACCCTTACTGGCCAGCCACGCTGTGGAGTATTTGGAGGCATGTGATGGAGCATTGTCCTGCATGAAAATCATGTTTTTCTTGACTGATACCGACTTCTTTCTGTACCACTGCTTGAAGAAGGTGTCTTCCAGAAACTGGCAGTAGGTCTGGGAGTTGAGCTTCACTCCATCCTCAACCCGAAAAGGTCCCACAAGTTCATCTTTGATGATACCAGCCCATACCAGTACCCCACCTCCACCTTGCTGGCGTCTGAGTCGGAGTGGAGCTCTCTGCCCTTTACTGATCCAGCCTCGGGCCCATCCATCTGGCTCATCAAGAGCTACTCGCATTTCATCAGTCCATTAAACCAAAAATCAGTCTTAAGATATTTCTTGGCCCAGTCTTGATGTTTTATTTTATGTTTCTTGTTCAAAGGTGGTCGTTTTTCAGCCTTCCTTACCTTGGCCATGTCCCTGAGTATCGCACACCTTGTGCTTTTTGATACTCCAGTAACGTTGCAGCTCTGAAATATGGCAAAACTGGTGGCAAATGGCATCTTGGCAGCTTCACGCTTGATTTTCCTCAATTCATCGGCAGTTATTTTGTGCCTTTTTTTTTTCAACACGTTTCTTGCAACCCTGTTGGCTATTTGCCATGAAACGCTTGATTATTCGGTGATCACGCTTCAAAAGTTTGGCAATTTCAAGACTGCTGCATCCCTCTGCAAGACATCTCACAATTTTTGACTTTTCAGAGTCTGTCAAATCTCTCTTCTGACCCATTTTGCCAAAGGAAAGGAAGTTGCCTAATAATTAAGCACACCTTATATAGGGTGTTGATGTCATTAGACCACACCCCTTCTCATTACAGAGATGCACATCACCTGATTTACTTGATTGGTAGTTGGCTTTCAAGCCTATAGAGCTTGGAGTAGGACAACATGTATAAAAAGGATGATGTGATCAAAATACTCATTTGCCTAATAATTCTGCACACAGTGTACATGATCTAAAGTTACATACAGTTCAACGAAATCTGTCCCAACCTGACTGTAGCTCAACAGAATCTGTCCAAACCTAACTGTAACCCAACTAATTGTGTCCAAACTTAACTGTAGCCCAATACATTCTGTCCAATCTCAATTGTAACCCAACAAATTCAGTCCAAATTTGACTGTATCCCAACAAATTCAGTCCAGACTTAATAACAGCCCAATCAGTTCTATTCAAACTTGACAATAGTCCAACTAATTCTGTCCAAACTTGATTGTAGCCCTATAAATTCTGTCCAATCTCAACTGTAACCCAACAAATTCTGTCCAAACTCACATTTAACCTTACAAAATCTGCCCAAGCTTGACTATTGCTCAACAGAATCTGTCCAAACCTAACTGTAACCCAACTAATTGGGTCCAAATTTAACTGTATCCCAACAAATTCATTCCAGACTTAATAACAGCCCAATCAGTTCTATTCAAACTTGACAATAGTACAAACAAATTCTGTCCAAACTTGACTGTAGCCCTATAAATTCTGTCCAATCTCAACTGTAACCCAACAAATTCTGTCCAAGCTTGACTATCGCTCAACAGAATCTGTCCAAACTTGACTTTAACCCAACAAATTCTGTCCAAGCTTGACTAAAGCCCAACAAAATCTGTCTAAACTCAACTGTAACTCAACTATTCACACACAATTTCTCCACTTGTATGAATGAGCAATGGCTGAGAGATAATGAACATCAAATGAGGACATGACGTGTGTCCCCAGTGTCCTCTTTTGTAAAAAAAACTATGGACACCCAATTTAAAACCATGTGTGGGATCGTATGGACACCTTCTGAGACTCGAACACTCAGACGTACAGTGCTTCTGATCATGGTAGCAGTAATTGCAAGTGTCTGCAGGATTACTAAAGACGCCATTCGTCTAAATTTTCACACGAATAAGACCCCAGAGTGCTGATCCAGGATCTGATTAAGTCTCTTAAACTAAAATACACATATTCAAACAAATAGAGCTGAACTGAGGCCATTTGGATCAGAGATCCTAAATTGAGAGATTACGCAGCAGTGGTACCAATGATGACGATGTCAACTGAACAAAGAAACGCGTCTGACAATGAGAAAGGGAAAACAACAGCTTGTCTCTTCCTCCGCTGATATTACTTTGAGCTTTCATGTCAATAATGATTTGTTTTTTCAATCAAGAGGCTCTTGTAATGTACCAAACACTCTGGCAAGCCGCCCAATCTCCTCATAAAAATGACATCTTTGATGTGATAGATGCCGTGCAGAGGCTTGTTTAGACTAAAAACAACAAAATGAAGACAAACATCTTATTGATTTCTTATGTCTTCCTACCAACGTGTCAGCGAAAAAATACCCTCCCTGGCCACTTTATCAGAAACCCCTCCCTTTTATCTCTGTGTTAGCCATCTGTTAGACCAGAGGTCTTCAAACCTGGACCTTTGATCCCCAATCCTTCATCCAGGGCTGGAGATTTAGGGAGTTGGGGTTGATGAGGTGGGGTGGTGATCATCATCATCCGACATCCTGACCTCCCTAACGCTCTTTTCACTGAATGCAATCTGATCCTCACAGCAATGCTCCTCCAAAATCTAGTAGACAGCCTTCTTCCCTGGACAGCAGGACACTTGATTTTGGAAAAAACAATGCATGAGCAGGTGTCCCAATACTTTTGTCCATTTCTTTTAACCAATGCTTACCAGAAAATGAAAAACAAATAAGAAAAATGGCCACTTTATCAGAAACCCCTCCCTTTTATCTCTGTGTCAGCCATCTTTTAGACCAGAGGTCTTAAACCTGGACCTTCGATCCACAATCCTTCATCCAGGGCTGGAGACTGGATTAACGACCATGTCGGGGTACTGCCTTGCTGAATATGGGCCAGCATCCCAAAAATATGTGGACAACAGAGGTGCTTTGGTCAGAATGACTAATACAAACTCTACATCAACCAATAATCCAAAAGTCTCCAACTGTACAGAGATCAAAGCAAGGTGGAGCGAAAAGGCAGGCGTTTCCGATAAAGTGGCCAGTTCACTAATGCGCTTGTGGCTGAATACAATCAAATCCTCACAGCAATGCTCCTCCAAAATCTAGTAGACAGCCTTCTTCCCTGGGCAGCAGGACACTTGATTTTGGAAATAAACAAAGCATGAGCAGGTGTCCCAATACTTTTGTCCATGTTTAAAAACCAAATTTTTGAGAAAAATTGAGTAAAAATGAGAAAATTTTTATGAAGATTTTTGAGAAATACTTAATTTTAACTTTAAGTGTCAAAAAAAAGACGTTCTTTCCTAAGTCGCTGCTGTGAATCCGGCCCCTGAAGTGCTTTTCCTCGGATGATCAACAGAGATATAAATGGATAAAAGGATTTTCACCTCTCCTTGCTGAAGGTCGGAGAGTTCTTCAATAAAATGACAAAGCCTGAGCGCCGGAACAGTCAGACAATTCAATTAAAAACTTCCAAAAAGGTAATCAAACTCTTTCATCTTCCATCTGAAAGTGGGACATCAAGGGACTATTTTTAGCCACCTTACATCATCGCTACGACTACAGTCATTAAAACCACACATCTGACCCTTTCAGACCTCACCATTAGGACAGCAAATGTTTGCATTCAGCTACTTTAAACTGTACGTGTTGCTGACACAGCTGTGCAAATGCCTGTCTCAACATGAGCCTATTGGCACCATGCCAGCTAATGCCAGACTTAGCTACAGTTTATACCCCCTTCATATGGGCCTGGGGGACCCTGGGCTCAAATACAGCTGCTCCAGAGCATCCCATTCTATTGGCAGCACTTTTGTATGAAGAATATTCACCACTGTGCAGTAGGAACACCTTTACCTAGGTAACATGCCCATGTGGGCCCTGTCCGGGTAGCCCAAATGGGAACCAGAAAGATTTGTCCATGGGTTCCATGTTGGACCCAAGGGTGACCAGGGTCACTGACGGGACCAGGAGGGGTTAAACATGGGCCCGTCTGGGTTGTGCACTGCACATTGAGCCTAGACGGGCAACATGTGAGATTAGGGTGGGATGTAACGATGTATAAAACCCACTAAGAGCCCAGGCCCACCTTGAAGAACCTACTGGTACAATGCCTAATACCAGGTTTGGGCTTGAGGGGTATAAAGCCCCCCAGCATGGAGCTGTGGAGCAGTGGAGGAACTGTGTTCTCTGGAATGATGGTCGGTGCTCCATTAAATACTTTCGGGATGAGTTGAGGAGTTGGGGTTGATGAGGTGGGGTTGTGGTGATCATCATCATCCAACATCCTGATCTCACTAAGGCTCTTGTCACTGAATACAATCAGATCCTCACAGCAATGCTCTAGTAAATCTAGTAGAAAGCTAAGATTCTTCTCTGGACAGTAGAGAGACAGTTCCTCCAACAAAAGCAGGATCAGCTCTTTTAAATACCCTCGATTTCAGAAAAAACAATGACTGACTGAACAGGTGTCCCAATACTTTTGTCCAAACTTCTAAACCTACTGCCAGTTCCTGAATGATGCTGTTCCTCAAGCTGCATTCAAGAAGGCCATGATTTTTATGCGGGGCGATGCTCCAGCCAGCAAAGTCCTCGAAGATGATTGAATAATGGACAAAAGTATTGGGACACCTACAAGAACTTTTATAACCCCCTTTCAAAATCCCTCACCATTAATTTGGAGTCTGTCCCTCCCTTTGCAGCTAAATTATACGGACAAAAGTATTGGGACACACTGAATAATTGAATTCTGGTGTTTCATTAAAACCCATTGACACATATAACGTACGTATAACATGTACGTATAAAATCCAGCCCCTAGCCATGCAGTTGGCCTTTCTTACACACCACTGCACCAACAACAACAACAAGTCAGCTGGTGAAATTTCCTCCCTCCTAGATCTTCCTCCATCAGCTGTGAGTGGTGTTATTATTATTGAACAGTGGAAGAGTTTAGGAGGAACAGCTCACAGAGAGCAGCTCAGCCACCGAGTGTCTGTCAGACCACGTAAAGCTACAGAGCGGGGTCAGGGCCGAGACCTGCTGCTGCTGTTAGAGCTTAGAGCAAAGAGGGACCGACTCCATATTAATACAGCCTATGAGTCTAGAATAAGAGGCCGTAAAAGCTCCTGTAGGTGTAATGTGGGGGTGTCCCAATACTTTTGCCCATATAGTGTATATACGAATATACGCTCACTGTGCACGCAGTGTAGCTCTGAACTTTCTGATGGTCTCTCTATTAAACATCAGCTAGGAGACTCTTTGTTCTAAACACTTTCAAGAAACTCTAACAAAGACCTTCAGAGATTTTCCAGTCTTCAGGCAAAAGACCGGCGTGCAGTTTCTCCTAACTGGCTTAGAAACTGACAACTCTGCCCAAGGCAAACCTCCACAGACTGTGAACCTGACCAGATTTCAACTTGTGGAGCACCAGGCTGCTCCTAATCATCTCAGCTTGGGGCCCAAGGATGCTTCAAGTCTCTCAGGTCTGTGATGTTTGCTCATACTGACTATCGCTTTCAGGCATAAACAGTACAGCACTCCGGCTGAAGGGTGGTGGGGTGGGCGGGGTATGGGGGGTAGGTGGGGGGTAGTGGACAAATACTGTTATCCCCCCAACAGCTGCTGTCTCTAAAGCATGGGGTATCATTTATAGTGACTCAGCCTGGTCTGTCCTTCCGACGTTGGACAAGCTGTCTGTGGACACCCCTTCTAATGACTGCATTCAGCAGTAGAGAAGAACTGCCAATAGAATAGACTGACTCTCTGGTCTGCCTAATAATGCCAGGCGTGGGCTAGTAGAGGGGTGTATATAAAGCCCCCCAGCATTGAGCTGTGGAGCAGTGGAAGAACTCCGTTCTCCGTGTTCTCCGGACTGATGGATGGCGGTGCTCCATTTAACACTGACCTCCTGACCTCACTAATGCTCTTGTCGCTGAATGCAGTCAAATCCTAACAGCAATGATGCTCCTCCTCCAAAATCTGGTAGAAATCCTTTGTCTTTATCCTCCAGTAACTCCAACAAAAGCATAACAGAAAGCTGAACCGGGTCATTTCCAAATCCGAGGATGCTGCTGCGAAGAATGGACAGAGATCATCTGCCAATCATTTGCCTGAACGTGACTTTAGTTAGTATTCTGGACCAGAGGAGACCATTGAAAACCAACGTTTTCAAATTTCATCTGAATTTTCTGAAGCGGAACTTTAATTTGGTATTAATAAAACGTGGCGAGATGCTTTCACAAAATCCCTTTTAATAACTCGGACTCATTTCCTGTCCACTACCTTCCTAAGAGCTCTGCAATTTGATGGAGGGGATGGATTTTTTTTCTTGCCTAAAAATCGAGGAAGAATTGCTGGTGTGTCGTCTCTCTCCAGGAGAAAGTGGCAGTTTGGCGGAGGACCCGTGGGATTGGCGAGGGTGAGGCAGGGGCAGGAATCAAAGCACGCTGTCAGAGTCTCTCACACTGAAAACACTCACTCCGGCGGATCAGTCAAGCATGGTGGCTTCTCTTACCCACAGTAAATGGGATACCACACCCTGGACTGGATGACTGAAGCCTGGAGAGAGAACCGGTTGCACTAAGACAACATGCTAAATCATCAAATCATCAAACATCAAAGCCTCTCCAGGAGACCACCAAAACAGTTCAAAGGCCAGTTTTGGAGACCACTTGGAGGTTCGCATAATGTCCACTTATGAATTAGTGACTGGCATTGAGCTAGCAGAGCCTGAGTCTACTGTCCAGGAAGGAAGGCTTTCTACTAGATTTTGGAGCTGGAGCATTGCTGTGAGAATTTGACGGCATTCAGCGAGGTCAAGGCGCCAAATCATCCCAAAAGCATTGAATGGAGCACCCACCATCATTCCAGAGAACACAGTTCTTCCTCAGCTCAGTGCTGGGGGGCTTTATACCTGTCTAGCCCATGTTTATCTGTGATGTATTGGCAATACTTCTCTACATGGACTGGACAACCTGTGTATGTGTGTGTGCACACAGTGCAACAAGAAGAGGTGTCCACAAACATTTGGACATGACACTTTGCCATCAGCATCCGGGGTCTGGGAGAGCACAATCGACCACGGGGTGGGTAGATGGCGCTCTCTCCTCCTTGGTCGGCAAGGGCGTCTGTGGAGGTCGGGACACGGTGCTGTATCAGAGGAGACAACTGTCTTACCCTTCTATTATTGACAAAAGTATTGGGACACACCCCTTAATCATCCAGTTGAAGTGTTTCATTCAGGCCGCAGGGGTGTAAAATCAAGCCCCTAGTCATGCAGGCATGCTGCCTGGCTGTATGTAGGAGACAATGGCCTTACCCTTCTAGGGTGGGGAGCATTGCTAGTGCCAGAGGGAGTTTTGAATGGGTGGGTTAATTAGCGGTATATAACATAAAAGCAAAAATCATCAAACATCAAAGCCTTCAAAACAGTTCAGAGACCTTTAAAGTTCGCATAATGTCCACATATGAGTTAGTGACTGGCATTGAGCTAGCAGAGCCTGAGCTAGCAGAGTGTGTCGAGATGCTAGGTTTGATTAGCAATTAACGCTGCTCAGCCATATGTTCCTCACTGAAAGGGGCAAAAAAAGGCTCAGCGGAAGCGACTGAAGCCTGAACGTCGGTGGCCATCACTGAAATGGGAGACTGAGCGGGTCGTGCATGGATATGCTGATAACTTTGATTAGCGATTAATGTGGGCTCGTCCGCGCTTCAGTCTGGGGTATTACACAAGACACCACCTGGGGACAAGCCCTCTCCGAGCAGGCGCTAAGCCAGGCAGGCTGTCTCATCTGTCGATGACTCATGGCTTGTCTAATGTGGAAAATGGCAACGGCAGATCCTTTCCGGCAGACGTCGAGAACAGCGAGTCTACTTTAAGATTCTTTTTTATTATTATATTTTTTTTCAGGGGATGTTGTAGGGTTTTTTCCCCCGGAAGCCGCCACACAGGCATGCAGAAATAATTAAAGGAGGTGTAGGCCGGCCTAGCTACGGGTCGTAGGCTTGACAAAAGGCTTTGTGTCGCTAAGCGCTGGAAGATTATTGTAGCAAATTGGATTTCGTGAATAGCTAACGAATGCGGCGCGTATCAGTATTCATTAGATGATGGCCTGTCATGGACTGTAAGGCTGCAGGATTCATCAACGTGGCAGAACATGAGTGCCTGGACAGGAAGGAAGCTCCTGGTCAAGGACTAGGCCCCTCTTATACATCCAGTTCATTAGGAACAGTGTAGTCAATAAAGCTACCATTGGTACACTGTATGGACAAAAGTATTGGGACACCTACAGCAGCTTTTATGACATCCCATTCTAAATCCATAGGCATTAATATGGAATTGGTCCCCCTCCTTGAAACTATGCTATAAGGACAAAAGTATTGGGACACACCTCTTAATCATCATAAAGTTACAGAGAGGGGTCAGGGCCGAGTGCGGAAAAGCCCCCAACGCTCTGTTGCTGACTCAATAACTGCAGAGCTCCAGACCTGCTGTTATACACTATATGGACAAAAGTATTGGGACACCTACATATTACGCCTACAGCAGCTTTTATGACATCCCATTTTAAATCCATAGGCATTAATATGGAATTGGTCCCCCTCCTTGAAACTATGCTATAAGGACAAAAGTATTGGGACACACCTCTTAATCATCATAAAGTTACAGAGAGGGGTCAGGGCCGAGTGCGGAAAAGCCCCCAACGCTCTGTTGCTGACTCAATAACTGCAGAGCTCCAGACCTGCTGTTATACACTATATGGACAAAAGTATTGGGACAACTACATATTACGCCTACAGCAGCTTTTATGACATCCCATTCTAAATCCATAGGCATTAATATGAAATTGGTCCCCCTCCTTGAAACTATGCTAGAAGGACAAAAGTATTGGGACACACCTCTTAATCATCATGAAGTTACAGAGAGGGGTCAGGGCCGAGTGCGGAAAAGCCCCCAACGCTCTGTTGCTGACTCAATAACTGCAGAGCTCCAGACCTGCTGTTATACACTATATGGACAAAAGTATTGGGACACCTACATATTACGCCTACAGCAGCTTTTATGACATCCCATTCTAAATCCATAGGCATTAATATGGAATTGGTCCCCCTCCTTGCAACTATGCTATAAGGACAAAAGTATTGGGACACACCTCTTAATCATCATGAAGTTACAGAGAGGGGTCAGGGCCGATTGCAGAAAAGCCCCCAACGCTCTGTTGCTGACTCAATAACTGCAGAGCTCCAGACCTGCTGTTATACACTATATGGACAAAAGTATTGGGACAACTACATATTACGCCTACAGCAGCTTTTATGACATCCCATTCTAAATCCATAGGCATTAATATGGAATTGGTCCCCCTCCTTGCAACTATGCTATAAGGACAAAAGTATTGGGACACACCTCTTAATCATCATAAAGTTACAGAGAGGGGTCAGGGCCGATTGCAGAAAAGCCCCCAATGCTCTGTTGCTGACTCAATAACTGCAGAGCTCCAGACCTGCTGTTATACACTATATGGACAAAAGTATTGGGACAACTACATATTACGCCTACAGCAGCTCTTATGACATCCCATTCTAAATCCAAAGGCATTAATATGGAATTGGTCCCCCTCCTTGCAACTATGCTATAAGGACAAAAGTATTGGGACACACCTCTTAATCATCATAAAGTTACAGAGAGAGGTCAGGGCCGATTGCAGAAAAGCCCCCAACGCTCTGTTGCTGACTCAATAACTGCAGAGCTCCAGACCTGCTGTTATACACTATATGGACAAAAGTATTGGGACAACTACATATTACGCCTACAGTAGCTTTTATGACATCCCATTCTAAATCCATAGGCATTAATATGGAATTGGTCCCCCTCCTTGCAACTATGCTATAAGGACAAAAGTATTGGGACACACCTCTTAATCATCATAAAGTTACAGAGAGGGGTCAGGGCCGAGTGCGGAAAAGCCCCCAACGCTCTGTTGCTGACTCAATAACTGCAGAGCTCCAGACCTGCTGTTATACACTATATGGACAAAAGTATTGGGACACCTACATATTACGCCTACAGCAGCTTTTATGACATACCATTCTAAATCCATAGGCATTAATATGAAATTGGTCCCCCTTCTTGAAACTTTGCTAGAAGGACAAAAGTATTGGGACACACCTCTTAATCATCATGAAGTTACAGAGAGGGGTCAGGGCCGAGTGCGGAAAAGCCCCCAACGCTCTGTTGCTGACTCAATAACTGCAGAGCTCCAGACCTGCTGTTATACACTATATGGACAAAAGTATTGGGACACCTACATATTACGCCTACAGCAGCTTTTATGACATCCCATTCTAAATCCATAGGCATTAATATGGAATTGGTCCCCCTCCTTGAAACTATGCTATAAGGACAAAAGTATTGGTACACACCTCTTAATCATCATAAAGTTACAGAGAGGGGTCAGGGCCGATTGCAGAAAAGCCCCCAATGCTCTGTTGCTGACTCAATAACTGCAGAGCTCCAGACCTGCTGTTATACACTATATGTACAAAAGAATTGGGACAACTACATATTACGCCTACAGTAGCTTTTATGACATCCCATTCTAAATCCATAGGCATTAATATGGAATTGGTCCCCCTCCTTGAAACTATGCTATAAGGACAAAAGTATTGGGACACACCTCTTAATCATCATAAAGTTACAGAGAGGGGTCAGGGCCGATTGCAGAAAAGCCCCCAACGCTCTGTTGCTGACTCAATAACTGCAGAGCTCCAGACCTGCTGTTATACACTATATGGACAAAAGTATTGGGACAACTACATATTACGCCTACAGTAGCTTTTATGACATCCCATTCTAAATCCATAGGCATTAATATGGAATTGGTCCCCCTCCTTGCAACTATGCTATAAGGACAAAAGTATTGGGACACACCTCTTAATCATCATAAAGTTACAGAGAGGGGTCAGGGCCGATTGCAGAAAAGCCCCCAATGCTCTGTTGCTGACTCAATAACTGCAGAGCTCCAGACCTGCTGTTATACACTATATGGACAAAAGTATTGGGACAACTACATATTACGCCTACAGCAGCTCTTATGACATCCCATTCTAAATCCAAAGGCATTAATATGGAATTGTCCCCCTCCTTGCAACTATGCTATAAGGACAAAAGTATTGGGACACACCTCCTAATCATCATAAAGTTACAGAGCAAGGTCAGGGCCGAGTGCTGAGCTCAAAGCAGAGTGCAGGAAAGCCTCCAACTGACTCAATAACTGCAGCAGAGCTCCAGGCCTGCTGTTATACACTATATGGACAAAAGTATTGGGACGCTCGCTCATTCATTGCTTCTTCTGAAATCAAGAGCTTTATCCTGCTTTTGTTGGAGTAACAGTCTCTACTGTCCAAAGAAAAAGTGTTTCTACTAGATTGTGGAGCTGGAGCACTGATGTGAGGTCAGGGTGTTGGATGATGACCACCCCACCTCATCCCCAACTTTCCAACTCCTCTCAAACGTCCTAACTCATCATAAAAGTATTGGATCGAGCTCCTCCATCCATCATTCCAGAGAACACAGTTCTTCCACTGCTCCACAGCTCAATGCTGCTGGGGGGCTTTATATACACCCCTCTACTAGCCTAGGCCTGGCATTAGACAGCAGCATGGTGCCAATAGGTTCATGATGCTGATCTGCTCCAGAGAATAGACTATTGACTGTACTTCTCTACAGGGACTAGACAAGCTGTGTGTGTGCATTTGCACATCTGTCTCAGCAATATGTGCAACTTGCATGTTTAGTGAAGGGTACTGCTTAGCATCTCTGGTCAAGCTGTTTCCAGAGGCCTAACAAACATCTCCAAGAAAAAAAAGTCCATATGAGCTCAACTCTCATTTTTCACTGCTGTGACAAGGCACCTATAAAGATGCTAATAGGCAGCAAACATCCTGCTGTTTCGCTAAATGGATCAGAACCTTCCAGACTGCGCTGCTGAAAGTAATCTCATTAAAGTGACGTTTCTCACAGGATTAGCGTGGGAGGCTACTGCTGAGAGCCATCATGAGACTTTCTGGACTGTGACAGCCTCTGATGTACCTGGCTAGCTCTGCTTTTCTCTGCTCAAGGAGGAAGAAAGAACAGAACTTCGGTACACAACTTCAGGCCAAAACAGATGGACTCGATACTCCGGCTCCATAATTCAGAAGCCGGAATTCCCAGAGCTAGCTTCAGAAACACACCTGGCTGGTTTTGCCTGGGGAAGCTCGAAGGGGCACCCATGCCCACCTTAATCCAAACTGAAGTGTTTGAGACTTGCAGGACGCTCTGAGCAAAGCGGCAGATTACCCTTTTGCGGTCGACCCTCCCTTTCACAGCTGTGGATGCCACTCCTAATATGATGGATAGGCTTCATGTCTGTACTTGCAGGCTTTGGTCTCGCCTTAGAGGGGCTTTAAAAGCAGCTGCTGTGATGAAAGACTTACTGCTACAGTCTGATGAAGGGAAATGGGTAAGGCGACATGACACCTACATAAGTTTTCCATGACAAGTGATATGAACCTGCATAAGCATTTACAGTATTGTAAATGCTTACAGTACAGTTTATGAAAGGTGCACTACAGTAGTCAGTAGAAAATCCATAGTTATGAAGGTCTGCAGCTGGTTTGCTGAAGTAACTATGCCATCACTGCCCAGTCAGTACAGTACGGTGTTGTGACCAATACTAAACACTAAGAAGCAATTCTGATAGCTAGTCAAATCACAATGTACTTCAATAATTTGGGTTATTAATTAATTTAATATTTATCAATAATCACACTTTCTAACCCTCCTGTTATGGGGTCAAACAGAACCCCCCCCCCCCCATCGCCCAGGCACTGCCTGTAGGGTTTAGTTCTAGCCCCCTTTTGGTTTCTCTCCTGTCATTCTCCCCTATGGTTCCTGCTCAGCTCCCAACTCCTCCCAGTCCCAGGTGTTGTTCTGTTCGCCATTTCGTTTGACAGGAGAAGGAATCAACGTTCTTAGCTTTGAAGGGAAGTCAGTGTGCAAATATTTAAGTTCTATATCTGTCATTTTGGAGCATTTCTATCGTACTGCTTTCTGATACAATGTTAAGAGTCACATTATGGAGAAAAGTGGAAAAACAAACCCAGCAAAAGTGGAGATACAAGTTTTTGGAGTGACAGCGAGGTTGTATTCCTGAAGTTTGGTGAGGAAAACCCACAGTTATGAGCGCTACCGTGCTACAGCTCATATAACCCTTCAGTGTTCAGGCAGAAAATGCTGCTGATGTTCTAGCTGATGTTTCAGCTCCAGCTTCCAAGTCTGTGGAGATTGCAGATTAGTGATGTCAATCTTGGAATGTAGTACAGTGTGTGTGTGTGTGTGTGTAAAAGTGTGTGTAAAAGTGTGTGTGTGTGTGTGTAAGTATAGCAGCATAGTTACACAACCAGTGGTGACCTATATGCTGGCTGGCTTCATGAATCTACACTCTGCAAGAGTTGGATTGAGAGAAGGAGTATAAATAGGTTGTGCACACACTTCCTCTATCTGTGTTCTCTCGCACTCTCTCTCACTCTCTCGCGCTCTCTCTCACTCTCTCTCACTCTCTCGCGCTCTCTCTCACTCTCTCGCGCTCTCTCTCACTCTCTCTCACTCTCTCGCACGCTCTCTCACGCTCTCTCACGCTCTGGCTTCCAGTCCTATCTTTCCCATTAGCCTGTGGCTAGAGCTTATAACCCCTGGGGGCAGCGAGTGATTAGGATCTTACCTCAGAAAACTTGTTCCACAAGTCGTCCCTCGCCGCGTTCCCGTACATGTGCGTCATTAAGTAGTCCTGCGGAAACAGAGGGAAGAGCCGGCTGTTAATTCAGCTCTGCACAGATAAGTAAAAAAAGCAGATTTAGAGGACTGGACTGCAGAACAACCCATCAACTGCGTAGCTAATCCACGCCAATTTACAATCAGCACAAGTGTATGCAAATTGGAACCAGCTGTTTGGGTGTGATTGGCTGTTAGTTCAAGAAGGACAATAAGAAGGCCAATTAGAGGCTCATTATGTTGCATGGTTTGCGTGTCGCTTCTTCGCTTGTGCAGAACGAGTGAGGCAAACACTTGGCAGCGTGGTTTCAGGGTCTTCTGGTGTGGACGGAGAATCGCTGGGAAAGAAGAACCCTCAGAGGAAACACTGTCGACCCAGAAGCCAAGCTTGCCCTGCAGGGCGGCGCTGTCCAGGGTGCTGGACCCAGCTGCTGTCCAGCTCTGCTGTCATGGACAACCGACACAGCCACATTACCCAGCGTTCAAGGGCGCAAGGCTGGCACGGCTGGCACAAAGCCTTGGAGGAAACACTGTCGACCAAGAAGCCAAGCTCGCCCTGCAGGACGGCGCTGTCCAGGGTGCTGAACCCAGCTGCTGGTCCAGCTCTGCTATTTTAGACAATCGATATGGCCACATTACCCACCGTTCAAGGGCGCAAGGCTGGCACGGCTGGCAAGGCTGGCACGGCTGGCACAAACCCTCAGAGGAAACACTGTCGACCAAGAAGCCAAGCTCGCCCAACAGGGCGGTGCTGTCCAGGGTGCTGAACCAATCTGCTGGTCCAGCTCTGCTGTTTTGGACAACCGACACAGCCACATTACCCACCGTTCAAGGGTGATGGCTGGCACTCACTAAGGAGAGCACCTGTGCTCCATTCCTGGCTACAGCACCACCATAAAAAGCACCGTCGGGTGAGCACCCTGTTAGCCCTCCACGTTCAGGCTGAGCCTGAAGCTTTTTCTACTGTGTTTATATCATGCATGTACACTATGTGTCCAAATGTTTGTAGACACTCTTGCTAATGAATGCATTCAGCTTGTCTAGTCCCTGTAGAGAAGAAGTACTGCCAATACAATAGGACAACCTAGATGAACCTATTGGCACCATGCTGCTGTCTAATAATGCCAGACATAGCCTACATGGGGATGAAGCCCCCCAGCTGCATTGAGCTGTGGAGCAGTGGAAGAACTGTGTTCTCTGGAATGATGGTGGTGGAGCTCCATCCAGTACTTTTGGATGGGATGGGTCACAGCAATGCTCCTCCACAATCCAGTAGAAGCAGACTTTTACATTTTGGAGGTATCTTTGGACTCTGACCACTAAGCTCTTCTGTTTTGCAGACGTTTGGACGTTTGGAGAAAATTCAGCTCCGAGGAAGATCTGGAGAATGTTTGTTTGGGAACTTTAGATGAAGAGAACTTTCCCAATGTTTGATTGTAGAGAAATTGTAGAGAAAAGCATAAATTAAGTTGGAAATCTTGGAGGAAACATGGAGGAACACGCTGCAAAAGGGCTGGAAGAAGCATTTAGCTTTGAAGGATGGATGTGATGAATCTACAAATTCACATTTTTAAAATGTGGATGAAAACAAACAAATAATAACACAGTGGAGGAGTCGGCAAATGAGCTGGAGGAAGGGTTTTGGAGGGGGCAAAGAAATCCTGAGAGATAAATATTCTTTACCTCTGCGAACTGGAAATAATGAGCTCCCAGTATCCATCTGTGCAGAAACACCATTAGCCAAAACTGATTGAGAGCCTCCATTTCAAACACAAGAGGGATTTTCAGAAGCTCTGGTTTTAGGTCTTCTGTAGATTATAGGCATAAACCCCACAGACGCCACAGTTAACCTCGTTACATAGGGCTGTGGCTCGCACTTCCAAGCAGTTGGCAGTGGTGGCTCAGTGGTGGCTCAGTGGTTAGAGCACTGGGCTGTTGATCACAGGGTTGTGGGTTTGATACCTGAGCTCGGCAAGCTGCCACTATTGGGCCTCTGAGCAAGGCCCTTAGGCTGTCCTTAGGCTGTCCCCAGGCTGTCCCCCATTCCAGGTATGCAGGTGTGCTCACTGTTCCTTAGTGTCCAACATAAATGGTGAATATGGCTGCCTTAGTCTTGTCAAGTGGCTACTTGGTTGACACTGTGGCTAGGTGGCTGCTATGGTATCTCAGGTTTCTGCTATAGTGTTGTTAAATGGTTGCTATAGTGCAGCTAGGCAGCTGCTATGTTGTTCCTTGATGGTTGCACTGGTGTTGGGTGATGTGTTTTGCTATGGTATCCCTTATGGTTGCTAGGTGGTTGCTATGCAGCTATTTTAGTATACCAGGTTATATCTGTGCAGCAACTGTAGTATAGCAGGTGGTTGTTATGATGTCTCAAGTGGTTTTTCAAGTGTTGTCAGGTGGTTGCTATGGTACCCTACGTGGTTGGTTGGGTGTTACTAGTATATTTGTATCCTAGTGACAAAAGAAGGATGCAGAAACCCTTGCGCCCCTGTATACAAGCCCAGATCTCACAACAAGACCGAACCATCTGGAGTAACGCAAGGTGGTTGTTGGTGCATGGGTAAGTGGTTGCTAGAGTGTTGTTAAGTGGTTTCTATGCAGTTGCTATGGTGTTATCATTGGTTAAATATATGGATGTAAGTTCAAAGCTGCGGTAAGGTAAAAGCTAAGGTAAAAAAGGATATAAAACAAGGTGGTTGCTATGCTAGTGTTGCTAGGTGGTTGGAATAGTATCTCAGGTGGTTTCTATGGTGTTGCACAGATGGAATTTGGCCTCCGCCTTTAACTCATCAGTGAAGTGAACACACACATGCACATTAGTGAGCAGCCACTGTGCCCAGGGAGCAGACATGGTTAGGGGCCTTGTTCAAGGGCCCAACAGTGGCAGCTTGGTCAGCCTAGGTATTAAACCCACAACCCTGTCTTTAATAACCCAGTGCTCTAACCACTGCTGTGGCGTTGCTAAGCGTCTGCTAGGTAGCTGCAATGTGGTTGCTAAGTAGTTGTTAGGTGGTTGCTATGGTGTTGCTAGGTAGGTGCTATAGTCTTTCTAGGTTGTTGCAGCACTGATCTCTCTCTCAAATTCTGTATACACACACATATTTACACATTTATTTACACAAATACACACACACACACACACACACACACACACACACACACACACAAGCGGAGTTCCTCGATAGCTCTCCGGTGACCGTGAGCGAGAAACACGTCGGCTCTAATCCTTTCTTAAACAAAACACCCCCGTGCTTCCCCTGTTCACTGGGAAACTAAACCCCCCTGCTGTTCAGATGCAAATCAGACCACCATGAATCCCACCCTGAAGAAGAGCTAATCTACACCACCCTTCAAATGTTTGGGGACACACTGTGGCTGTTCAGCATGGTTTGCAAGATTGCATACTAATTCATACCGGATTGTCCGTAAATAGAAACCTCAGACAGATTCACTCTGGATTAAATTTCCTCCATAATAATCCAACTGTAAAAACTACACCCTCTCCAGATTCATACCGGATTAACATCCCTCCACAGTTATGACCGTCAGACTGTGAAACCTATACACACACAATGAAAAGTTAACTCATTGCAAATTCATACTGGATTAAAATCACTATACAGTTATTACTGTCAGACTCTGAAACCTACACAGACCACAGACTCATACTGGGTCAAAATGACTCCATAATTATTAGATTGTAAAAACTAAACCCACTGGAAATTCATACTGGATTAAAATCCACAATTGTCCCGAATTCTCAGACTGTAAAACCTACAAATACTGCAGATTCTTATTGGATTAAAATCCACAATTGTCCAGAACGGTCAGACTGTAAAACCTACAAACACTGCAGATTCATACTGGATTAAAATCCCACAATTGTCCAGAACGGTCAGACTGTAAAACCTACAAACACTGCAGATTCATACTGGATTAAAATCCCACAATTGTCCAAAACGGTCAGACTTTAAAACCTCCAAACACTGCAGATTCATACTGGATTAAAAGCCACAATAGTCCAAAACGGTCAGACTTTAAAACCTCCAAACACTGCAGATTCATACTGGATTAAAAGCCACAATAGTCCAAAACGGTCAGACTTTAAAACCTCCAAACACTGCAGATTCATACTGGATTAAAAGCCACAATAGTCCAAAACGGTCAGACTTTAAAACCTCCAAACACTGCAGATTCATACTGGATTAAAATCCCACAATAGTCCAAAACGGTCAGACTTTAAAACCTCCAAACACTGCAGATTCATACTGGATTAAAATACACAATTGTCCAGAACTGTCAGACTGCAAAACCTACAAACACTGCAGATTCATTCTGGATTTGAATTGCTTTGAATTGAAGTATCAGACTGTAAGAACTAAACCCACTGGAAATACATAGTGGTTAGAATCCACAATTGTCCATAATTGTCAGATTGTAAGAAATATGCAAATAGCAGATTCGTACTGGATTTAAATCACTACAAAAATTGTAAACATTAAACAAATACAAAATAGTAATTAGTAATCACTGTAAATGTGAAAATATATAGTTTTGCTCAGAGTAAAATTAATATTTTATTATTTCTGTTCTTCATTTTAACACAAACACATACAGGAATCATGATTAGACCATTTTTTCAGGTTTCAGTATCCAGTGAAGTAGATACATCATTTCCAGTCTCCGTTTCAATATTTTAATCCAGTAAGGAGCTCTGAAAATATTGGATCACAGATTAATTAATTATAGAGAGTCCAGTGACAGTCCCACTGGTCACGGCCCAGCATACAGGAATGTGTCTGGAGAGCCAGCGGATGAATGCTGTGCATCCTGCCTGACTGCATCTGCTCTGAGCCACTGAATCTGTCCATTTCTCTTCCTCCCTCTCTCTCTCTCTCTCCTTCTCTCTGGCCAGTTGACCATAGCCCTAAGGCTAAATGACCATGAGGTCCAATCTTGCCCGTGGTCAGCCTGCCAAAGTGTGTTGTTGTTATTTTAACTGTGATGCTTTCTGCTGACTGTAACAGCATGGGGACCGTAGCAAAAATAAACCTGCCCACTTTTGGACAGGTTCAGTCTAGTCCACCAAGGTCACACACATATACACATACCCACCCACACACACACACACACACACACACACACACACGAAAAAATAACCCAACACATGACTTCAGGACCTGAATCACACACACGGGCAATTTGTTTTATATATGCTACCTGTGATCTGGAGTCTGGATCTGGAGTATAAGTACTGTACTTATAAGCGTATATAAGGAGTATATAAAGGGAGTATGGAGTGTATATGAGGAGTTTTTGAAGGATGTATAAAGAGTAGGGGACAGATGGAGGATTTGATGGCCATATGATGGGTGTCAGAAGGTTCTGTGAAGTCTGTATGAAGGGTGTATAAAGAGTATATAAATTGTATACTGTATGAAGTGTGTATGAAGGATATAGGAGGAGTGTATGAAAAAGATATAAATGTAAAGGAAGGGTAGATACATAAAGGGTGTATAAAGGGTATTTTATGGGTGTATGAGGGTGTTAAGGAATATGAAGGATATATAACGGGTATATGAAGGCTATACTGTATGAAGTGTGTATGAAGGGTATATGAAGGGTGTAAATGTAATGGTAAGGTATTTGATAGGTGCATAAAGGGTATAGGAAAGATATTACAGACACATACAGAGTGTATAAAGGGTATTTTATGTGTCTTTGAAGGATGTAATGAAGGGTATATAAAGTGTATATGAAGGGTAAAAGGGAATGAAAGGTATAGTAAAAGGGTAAAGAGTATAGGAAGAGTATATGAAAGGTGAATAAAGGGCAATATGATGGACACAAAGAGTGTATAAAGGGTATATGATGGGTGTATGAAGGGTATTTGAAGGGTATATGAAGGGTGTATAAGGGTATATGAATGGTATTTAAAGGTTTAGGAAGTGGCTTTGATGGATATATAAAGGGGATAATGTATGAAGTATGTATAAAGGGTATAGAAAGGGTATAGGAAATATGTCTAAATGGTAAAGGGAGAGCATATAATGCACATATCAAGGGTGTATGAAGCATATACGAAGGGTTGATGAAGTATATAAATGAGGTAAGGTTAATAAAGGGTGTATAAAGGGAATAGGAAGGACATTATGGCCAGTATTAAAGGCATTTGAAAGGTATAGGGTAATAAGGATATAAGGTAAATGAAGGGTGTTTGTAGAGTATAGTAATGGTTAATGAAAGGTAAATGAAGGTTGTATGCAGGATATATGAATTGATAACAAAAGGCAAATGAAGGTTATGTGTAGGGTGTATGTAGGGTATATGAATAGTTAATGAAAGGTTAACGAAGGGTGTATGTAGGGTATATGAATTGTTTAAAAAGGTTAATGAAGGGTGTATGTAGGGTATATGAATTGTTTAAAAAGGTTAATGAAGGGTGTATGTAGGGTATATGAATTGTTTAAAAAGGTTAATGAAGGGTGTATGTAGGGTATATAAATAGTTAATGAAAGGTTAATGAAGAATTTATGTAGGGTATATGAATGGTTAATGAAAGGTAAATGTAGGGTGTATGTCAGGTTTATGTATAGTTAATAAAAGGTAAATGAAGGATGTATGTAGGACGTATGTAGGGTATGTAAACAGTTAATGAAAGGTTAATGAAGGGTATATGTAGGGTATATGAATAGTTAATGGAAGGTTAATGAAGGGTGTATGTAGGGTATATGTGGGTTATATGAATAGTTAATAAAAGGTTAATGAAGGGTGTATGTAGGGTATATGAATAGTTAATAAAAGGTTAATGAAGGGTGTATGTAGGGTATATGAATAGTTAATAAAAGGTTAATGAAGGGTGTATGTAGGGTGTCAGAAATGAAAGAAGGCCTTTAGCGATGACTACAGCGACTCAACCTATAGAACATTTATATACTGCCGTCTTCCAACACATCTCACATCACTGTCCATCGGAGTGATCAGAGGAGTGAGTAAGAGTGTGTTGTGTTGGCGGGGACTGAAGTGTGTGACGGACTGAAAGAGTGATTTATTCTCTGGCAGCAGCGGAAATCCTCTTATCTGTTCGGAGAAGGAAAAAAGCAGTCTGCTGATATGCATATATTTGCATAGTGGCGAGGGACCACCCAGAGCCATTTCAATATATGTGTGTGTGTGTGTGTGTGTGTGTGTGTGTGTGTGTGTGTGTTGACATTATCCAGTGTACATGGCCTCGGTGAGTGTTTTAATGAGGAGCCGCTGTTTCACTGCTGTTCTGTGACCAGAAGCTCAATGTAAACATTGAGAAACACACACACACACACACACACACACACACACACACACTTTCTCCTGCACACACACACAAAACACTTACACACACACTTACACGCACAAACATACAGACAGACAGATAGACAGAAGCACATCATCACATTCAAACATCATTATCACAACCTCACATCACACCCTCTCATTTACATGATCACATTACATCATCAGGCCACACCCTGGCAGCATTACAGCGCATCTTTACATCATCACAGCACATTAGGGCAGAATCATGTTCACATCTTAAAATCACCTCCTCACAGTCTTACATTACATCATTACTTCATATTTACACCATCACAACACAGCATTACACAATCACATCACCACACCCACACAATCATCACATACATTTTTTCTGTCAACACATCATCACATTCATCAACACATGATCTTTTCTACAGTCGCATCACTCCATCACATCACTGCATCCACACAATCACATCACATTATCAAATCCACACATCATGCCACGTCATCACATGACATCACATCCTTAACTAATCGTATCAACACAGCCACACGACACCATGTCCTCACATCTTCAAACCACATTATCACATCGTATCACATCATCACACATTACCTTCCTATTGTCATCACATCACATCCACATGAGCTCTTCCACAGTTTCATCACACCATAACATCCACCCAATCACTTCACATCATCAAATCCACACATCGTGTCATATCATTACTCCATCACATCACATTCTTAACTAATCATTTCACCACAGTCATACATCACACGACATCTTTACATCTTTGCTTTAGACATCACATCTTATCATTACAGAATCATGTCACATCCACACCATCACATTACATTATCACATCCACATTATTAGAGCCATATGACCATATCCACATCATCACATCCACATTATTAGAGCCACATGACCATATCCACATCATCACATCCACATTATTAGAGCCACATGACCATATCCACATCATCACATCCTCATTATTAGAGCCACATGACCATATCCACATCATCACATCCAGATTATTAGAGCCACATGACCATATCCACATCATCACATCCACATTATTAGAGCCACATGACCATATCCACATCATCACATCCACATCATTAGAGCCACATGACCATATCCACATCATCACATCCACATTATAAGAGCCACATGACCATATCCACATCATCACATCCACATCATTAGAGCCACATGACCATATCCACATCATCACATCCACATTATTAGAGCCACATGACCATATCCACATCATCACATCCACATCATTAGAGCCACATGACCATATCCACATCATCACATCCACATTATTAGAGCCACATGACCATATCCACATCATCACATCCACATTATTAGAGTCACATGACCATATCCACATCATCACATCCACATTATTAGTCACATGACCATATCCACATCATCACATCATCACACCCACATTATTAGAGCCACATGACCATATCCACATCATCACATCCAGATTATTAGAGCCACATGACAATATCCACATCATCACACCCACATTATTAGAGTCACATGACCATATCCACATCATCACATCCACATTATTAGTCACATGACCATATCCACATCATCACATCATCACACCCACATTATTAGAGTCACATGACCATATCCACATAATCACATCCACATTATTGGAGCCACATGACCATATCCACATCATCACATCATCACACCCACATTATTAGTCACATGACCATATCCACATCATCACATCCACATTATTAGTCACATGGCCATATCCACATCATCACATCAACATTATTAGAGCCACATGACCATATCCACATAATCACATCCACATTATTGGAGTCACATGACCATATCCACATAATCACATCCACATTATTAGAGCCACATGACCATACCCACATCATCACATCCACATTATTAGTCACATGACCATATCCACATCATCACATCCACATTATTAGTCACATGACCATATCCACATCATCACATCCACATTATTAGTGACATGACCATATCCACATCATCACATCATCACATCCACATTATTAGTCACATGACCATATCCACATCATCACATCTATACAATCACATACAGTCTGCGAGGGAAGAACTATGGAGGCAGATTACTCGGTGTAATTATCTTGGAACTAAAACAGGAGTTTCTCCACCAACAGACAGACAGAGAACATCATCCATAATTCATTACTCATCTGCCTAAATGAGTTCCTCCGAGCTGATTTACAGAAAAACACACTTCTCTGGATATGAAAGTCATTTTGAGACAATTGAGCTACACACTGTTTGCTGAGGAGTTACATTCACCCTTCTTCCACATTAATCACACACACACACACAGAGAGAGAGAGAGAGAGAGAGAGAGAGAGAGAGAGAGAGGAGATATACTCGATATGGACAAAAGTATTGGGACACCTGTTCATTCATTGTTTCTTCCGGAATCAAGGGTATTAAAAAGATTCTAACCTGCTTTCGTTGGAGAAACTCTCTCTCTCTACTGTCCAGGGAAGGCGACATTCCGCTAGAATTCAAAGCTGGAGCACTGCTGTGAGGATTTGATTGCATTCAGTGACAAAGTGAATGTGACTGACAGTAAGAACAGCAACCGGTTCTCCAGCAGAGATGGAGGAAATGCGGAGAGATGATGGGGAAACGGATTTAACGCTGGCTGTTTGCTCGCCGCCGTCTTTCATCATGTTTGGAATTGAATGGAGGCCTATCTGTCTATTTCACCTGTATTCAAAACACACCGCTGGGACACACGGCGCTCAGGATCCCATCATCCACTCTCACACAGTGAAGATCAGCCCAAACAAGCAGAGCCGTCCTGTTCCATCTGCTTTGTTCTCTTGAGATAAGCAATCTGAGAGGTGACGGCCTCGGAATGGAGATTCGGGCTTTGAGACGCTGCTACTGTTTTAACTCTGCTCGGAACTTCAGTCCATTTCATATCATAGATAACTCTGAGTTCTACAGTCTCAGAAACCACATAACCAAGCCTGTCAGAGATTACTGAACACCTCCACACACCTCGAGTTAGCACAAGAAGCTAGCATTAGCATCTATGAACGGCATGAAATAATGGGAGGTTCTGAAGAGCTCACTGAGCTCCAGCGTGGTTCTGGATGTAATAGGAGCTCAGCACCGCTGCACCAACAACAACAAGTCAGCTGGTGAAATTTCCTCCCTCCTAGATCTTCCTCCATCAGCTGTGAGTGGTGTTATTATTGAACAGTGGAAGAGTTTAGGAGGAACAGCTCACAGAGAGCAGCTCAGCCACCGAGTGTCTGTCAGACCACGTAACGTTACAGAGCGGGGTCAGGGCCGAGTGCTGAGCTCAGAGCAGAGTGCAGAGAAGCCTCCAGACCTGCTGCTGCTGTTAGAGCTTAGAGCAAAGAGAGACCGACTCTATATTAATACAGCCTATGGGTTTAGAACGGGAGGCCGTAAAAGCTCCTGTAGGTGTAATGTGGAGGAGTCCCAATACTTTTGTCCATATTGTGTGAACATATATATATGTTTGTATAGGCGTGAGCTAGCTGTGCTCTATCCAATACTCTTGCATGGGATGAGTTGGGGAGTTGTGGATGATGAGGTGGGGTGGTGATCATCGTCCAACATGCTGACCTCACCATCACTCATGTTGCTGAATGCAATCAAATCCTCACAGCAATGCTCCAGCTCCAATATCTAGTAGAAAGTTTTCAAAAGCAGGATCAGCCCTTTTTAATACCCCTGATTTCAGAAGAGACAATGAATGAGCAGGTGTCCCAATACTTTTGTCCATTTAGTGTACCATGTGAGCATGTGAGTATCTGAGGCCAGGACTGCATGGAGATCATCCAAAACAAGCAGAATTCCCTCATGCTGCGAGAGGTTCTGAGCAGAAGCCTCGCCAACAGCTGATCCGGGCGTCTAGCCCGTCAGCATTCCTCTGTTGTTTCTGGACTCCCGTTGTCCTCGGCTCGTCTCCAGCTCGGATTCATTTGCATCGTCCATCTGAGAGAGACAGTCTGAGAAGTGATGGGCTCTGAGCAGAGATAAAAAACGCAGGCCTGTTATCTTCTCACACTCTGAGCTTTTAGAGCCACTCAGTCTTCATTTACGACTCCCCCCGTCCTCTTATACAGAGCGTCTCTCTGTCCGTCCACTCCTTTGTACCATAAAGAACAGAGGAGCGGCTCGGCCCCCAGCCTGCTGCCGCCTGGCACAGTCAGAGCTAATGGAGGTCGAGGAGTCAACCACAGCGTGACTGCTGTCCACCACACACACACACACACACACACATGCACACACTTAGGCATGCAGCGCACACACACACACACACATATAGGCACTGGCTTTAATTATGCAGAAAAGAGAGAAAAGAGAGAAGCTAAGGTACAGTGTGTGTGTGGGGGGAGAGAGAGAGAGAGAGAGAGAGAGAAAGAGAGAGAGAGAGAGAGATGAATTGTTATTACTACTCTTAATATTAAGCACTTGTTTCATTACTTTGGCAGCAGTTGTTATTAGCAATTCATGCCAATAAAACTAATTGAAATTGAAAAAAAAAGTAAAAAGCAAAATTAAACAGAGAGAGAGAGAGAGAGAGAGATAGTATAAAGAGTGAGAAAAATAGTGGGAAAGAGATACAGACAGAAAGCAAGAGAGAGAGAAAAGAGAGAGAATAAACAGAGCGAGATAAAAGAGACAAAGGGGACAAAAAGAGACGAGAGATGAAAAGACAGAAGAAAGAGAGACAATAAAAATAGATAGACTGACAGAGAGACCCGAGACACACAATTGAGTGATGTTGGGTGGTGATTAATGCTGGATGATGTTAGGTGATGCAGGGTGATGATTATTGTTGGGTGATGTTAGGTGACGCAGGGTGATGATTATTGTTGGGTGATGTTAGGTGATGCAGGGTGATGATTATTGTTGGGTGATGTTAGGTGATGCAGGGTGATGATTATTGTTGGGTGATGTTACGTGATGCAGGGTGATGATTATTGTTGGGTGATGTTAGGTGATGCTGGGTGATGATTATTGTTGGGTGATGTTACGTGATGCAGGGTGATGATTATTGTTGGGTGATGTTAGGTGATGCTGGGTGGTGATGATTAATGCTGGGTGATGTTGATTAATGTTGGGTGATGTAGGGTGGTGAAAATTGAGCAATGTTGGGTGATGCTGGATAATGCTGGATAATACTGAGTAATGTTGGGTGATGCTGGATAATGCTGAGTAATGTTGGGTGATGCTGGATAATGCTGAGTAATGTTTGGTAATGCTGGATAATACTGAGTAATGTTGAATAATGCTGTGTAAAATTGAGTAATGTTGAGTAATGTTGTATAATGTAAGCAATGTTGGGTAATGTGTGTTCCTTAGTTAGTAGTTAATGTTAAACTAGTGTTAAAGTTGCAGGCTGGTTTAGATCAGCTGAATATTCTTATATATATATATATATATATATATATATATATATATATATATATATATATATATATATATATATATACTTCTGCATGTTTTGATGGTGAAGGTCTGATGTCTATATTTCAGAATTCCTAACTTTGACAGGCTGCCGGAGCCTGGGAATATGTGGAGCTGCAGAGGAGAGCGCTAATTTCTCTCTTAAACACACGTCAGCACGTATCAGCACTGTAACACAGAGCCAGCCTCGGCTATGCGGGGAGGTGGGTGGTGTACGTTCATGAAAACTGATGTCTGGCACTTTGGGACCGGCGTTACGTAAGCCATTTGAATTTTTGACAAGCTTCAAGGCTCATAGCCCTACTGTCAATCAAAGCTGAGAACTTGAAAAGCACATGAAAAATGACTTGAGTGTGTTTTGATTGGGTACATTTAGGGTCTGCAGAGCGGTGGGGTTCATTTCCTACAGCAATAAAAGCTAGACGCATGTTTAATTACAACAATAGTGGGGGTTCATTGTACACCACACTCCTCCTCCAGTGTTTCCTCTGAAATCAAGGGTATAAAAAGGGACTGTGGCCCAATTTACTGCAGCAACAGCCACTACTCTTCTGGGAAAGCTTTATACTAGATGTTAGAACTTTGCTGTGATGAAAGTTTGATTGCAATCAGCTTCACAAGAGCTTCAGTGAGGTCAGGTACTGTTGTTGGATGATTAGTTCTGCAACTTCAACCTATCCCAAAGGTATTGGATGGAGCTCCATCATTACTACAGAGAACCCCATAGCCCCTCTATTCCACTCTCCATTGGGCAAGGTGACTCTACTGTCATGTGTGTCTGCTCTAGAGCGTCTAAAGTTTCATTTATATTCTTCTTTCAAACTCAAGGACGTCTTCCATTAGTAACAAAAACAAACAACAAACATGGCCTCAACACACACACAGTTTTTCTGCAGGCAGGGCGAAAAAATATCCACATTAAGATACAAAAGTCAATTCGCTGGCCCAAACAGAGACCCTTACCCAACCTAAGTGGCCACAGAGCTATGAAGTACAGTCACTCTGGCAGCCAGCATGTGATGGCTCCAAGTAGAGACATCACCAGCCCAAGAAACATCCCAGCTGTGATGTAGAGACACTGCAGGCCTAGGTAACATCCCATTCACACTGTGGAGACCAGGAAACAGCCCAGCCATAATCTAGAGACATTGCAAGCCTAGGGAATGAGTCAGCCATGATATAAAGACATTGGCAGCCCAGGAAACATCCCAGCTAAAATGTAGACGCATCCCCAGCCCAGGAAATTCCCAGCTACAATGTAGAAACACCACCAGGCAAGGAAACATCCAAGCCTTAGTTTTAAAACACTGTAATTCCAAGAAATCCCATCTACACATCCCAGCTACAATGCAGAGATAGAGCCAGCCTAGGAAACATCCCAGCTACAATGTAGAGATAGAGCCAGCCTAGGAAAGATCCCAGCTACAATGTAGAGATAGAGCCAGCCTAGGAAACATCCCAGCTACAATGTAGAGGCACAGCCAGCCTAGGAAACATCCCAGCTACAATGTAGAGATAGAGCCAGCCTAGGAAACATCCCAGCTACAATGTAGAGATAGAGCCAGCCTAGAAAACATCCCAGCTACAATGAAGAGACACAACCAGCCTAGGAAACATCCCAGCTACAATGTAGAGACAGAGCCAGCCTAAGAAACATCCCAGCTACAATGTAGAGATAGAGCCAGCCTAGAAAACATCCCAGCTACAATGAAGAGACACAACCAGCCTAGGAAAGATCCCAGCTACAATGAAGAGATACAGCCAGCCTAGGAAACATCCCAGCTACTATGTAAAGACACAGCCAGCCTAGGAAAGATCCCAGCTACAATGTAGAGATAGAGCCAGCCTAGAAAACATCCCAGCTACAATGTAGAGACAGAGCCAGCCTAGGAAACATCCCAGCTACAATGTAGAGACAGAGCCAGCCTAGGAAACATCCCAGCTACAATGTAGCGACACAACCAGCCTAGGAAACATCCCAGCTACTATGTAGAGACACAATCAGCCTAGGAAACATCCCAGCTACAATGTAGAGACAGAGCCAGAGCCAGCCTAGGAAACACCTCAGCCACAATGTAGAGACACAGCCAGCCTAAGAAATATCCCAGCTACTATGTAGAGACACAACCAGCCTAGGAAACATCCCAGCTACAATGTAGAGATAGAGCCAGCCTAGAAAACATCCCAGCTACAATGCAGAAACACAGCCCGCCTAGGAAACATTCCAGCTACAATGTAGAGACACAGCCAGCCTAAGAAACATCCCAGCTACAATGTAGAGACAGAGCCAGAGCCAGCCTAGGAAACACCTCAGCCACAATGCAGAAACACAGCCCGCCTAGGAAACACCTCAGCCACAATGTAGAGACACAGCCCGCCTAAGAAACATCCCAGCTACAATGTAGAGACACAACCAGCCTAAGAAACATCCCAGCTACAATGTAGAGACAGAGCCAGAGCCAGCCTAGGAAACACCTCAGCCACAATGCAGAAACACAGCCCGCCTAGGAAACACCTCAGCCACAATGTAGAGACACAGCCCGCCTAAGAAACATCCCAGCTACAATGTAGAGATAGAGCCATCCTAGGAAACATCATTTCTAGACAAGCTGAGAGCTCCATAAGGAGCATCTGAAGGTAGAGAAGCATGTGGACTGAGGTGGTAGAGTAACACTACAGTATTTTACACTAATATGATCCAGGTTACGCAGCATTAAACAGTTTCGTAGAGAGATCTCATGGGAATGATGGAATAATACGGTCAGTGGAGCATCAACATGGTCATATACTGACATTTTAAGGTAAATGCTACATAATGCTGCTACAAACATCATTTACATAAAGTCTCTTTGTTTCTAAATGCCACTCTCATCTGCCTTCAGCTAGGCACGTTTTTACACTTTCCCAGCTGCAACACTGTGTATACGTCTAGCCCCAGCTTCAAGGTGTTGTTTCACTGCAGCATTTCTAAGCCAACAAGAAAACAATGCTTAACGTAGACACCGTCAGAGCGAAACTGGCCATATATTTATAAGCAGAGATTAAAACAAACAAACACTCTCTGCATTATAGTAAAACGCTTTAGCCAATTTCATGTTTTGGCTTCTCATTTGCGAATAACTGGACCAAAGGGAATTTGCGAAATCCAGTTGGATTATAGTGGAGGCGCAGTGATGCACAAACAGCAGTTAAACCAGACAGTAGGTTTTCTCATTCTGCTGTTTTCCCTCATATTCTCACTGTAAACGCTGGTGATGCTAATGGGCTCTTAACTGCAGAACCAGATGTGAAGCATTTTACTGCACTGCTGCTCAAACAGGATCATCACCATCACGCTATTCGACACATGCACCCCTGACATTCAGGCCAACCCTGTTCTTGTCCATCCTCAGCTAGGCTTGGACCAACAGCAGCTACTTTGTAGCTTCACCTTGCTGGAGGCTGGAGTGCAGTTCGAGACTGTAGCCTATCTACTGAAGCCCTGTTTGTGTTCGCCATCCGCTTGATCTTCATCTGTGGTCAGTTTCTGACCGCAGTGCTGCTCTCAGCTGGATCTTTAGATAGGTAGGCCACTCCACAGCCTAACAGTGGAGGTGGAGGTTTTGAGCATCAGCATCAGCATCAGCATCAGATACAGGCTACAGTGACTGGAAATAAATCTGTGCTACTAATGCTGCAACCACTGAAACCAAAGTTACTAAGCAACAACCCTGAAATGATGGCAAAGACTGGGTTTTTACTCCTACCCAAAAATTGAAGGACCAAGAAAAAGCCAAGCAAGTTTACCAGCGGCTTAAAAATGCTAAATTTTAATCAAAATGAATAACTCTCCCGGAGTAGAACCACCTTTATTTTATGGGTTCTAGGAATGATTTATGACCCAAACAATTCTAGACAGTGGTGTAGTCAAAAACTGACCAACAGTAAACAACAATGGGCAACAGATGGACTACAGCCTATAATTGAGTCCTAAAAAAAAGAAAAGGTGCTACAAGGGTAGAACCAACTATTGGTTCTATGAAGATCCCAGTCTGTAAAAGATGTAGGAGAGGTGATTATGAAGAGTCGTCTAGCAGTTTAAAGCCCCCCGGAACCTAAATCAGAGTTTACTATCTAATGAAGTGCGTCTGGCTCCTCAGGGGCCCCCAGTGTAAATGTTCAAAACATGAAGATGATGACAACGATCTTCCCAAAGTCTAATTAACGTCGGCTGTGTTTCACCAGTACTGCTTTTCTCCCCATATAAAACGGGGGGCGGGCCTAAAGGTGGGCCTGGTTTACGTCAGCATCCCCCTGACCAATCACAAGGTTAACATGGCTCCGCCCTCCTTCTGTTCAAATCTAAGTAACCTGATGAGTTAAAGCTAAAGCTAAAGCTGGTGAGATCTAAAGCTTTTCCCAATGTAGCACCATAGCCTGGGAGACCGACTGCCACAGTCGTGGCTCGAGCCTGGGTTTATATTTGGGCTGGTAAGAGATATCAGAAGCTCAGAGGTGTCGAGTAACGAGGTACAAATACTTCGTTACTTTACTTAAGTAGAAATGTTGGTTATCTAAACTTTACTGGAGTAATTATTTATTTATTTTTCAGCGACTTTTTACTTCTACTTCTCACATTTTCACTCAATTTTCTAAACTTTTTACTCCTTACATTTTATAAACAGCCTCGTTTCTCCTATTTCAGGCCTGTCATTCTGGCTTTAAATATAATATAAAAACCCTCTCCAGATAAATCTCTCCATCCGGAATTTGTATAAATCTGACTGTGATTGGATGAAAAGTATAAACAGACTTCATTCTGACTCCCTATTGGTTTATAAGCGATCCATCACACCTGCACCCGTCCCGTCACTCTCCAGCGAGCTCACAGCAGACGTCTGTAGTCTAGTATGAAGACTGTGTCCGTGGCTCAGAGACGTCCGAGACTCAAGAGACCTGCAGTGAAACGTCCCGACTGAGCCCCACATTTAGTGCACTATAGACCCCTGTGGCGCGGCCTAAGCTTTCGGTCTTTGTTTTCCTCCCATTACTTTTACTTTTCTACTTGAAGTCGTTCTGAAACCAGTACTTTTACACTTTTACTGGAGTAAAAAGCTTCAGTTGAAACTTCAGCTTCTATAGAAGTCTTTTAAACCCTCGTATCTCCACTCACTTCTACCTGAGGAATGAGTGTCGATACTTTTCATATCTTTGCAGAAAGGTGGTTCTTCAATGGCACTGCTCAAAGAGCCTTCATTTCTAAAGAGCCTTCATAGGTTGTCCACCTATACATGGATCTGAAGGTCTTACCTACAAGGTAAAGTGCTTCTAGCGGTCAAGAGGAGGGTGGCTGTAGAAAGGATCACTGAACGTCTGCAGAAGGTGAGCCGTGTTTACAGCACTGTTGCATCTACGTAGGTGGGCTTTTTTTGCGGAGGAAAAGGATGGTGTGGTACCCCAAGGGGTGGCACACGTCCATGTGAGAAAGGCTATGAAGGCTTTAGCAGAACTCAAATACCATATGGCATTTCCCAAAACGATCAGCTCCCTGCACATTCAGAAGCATTACGAGATTTGGCAGCTGCTCTGCTAGGATAGGGCTGAAGTGGTAACTGTGAGAGAGTGGGAGAGGTTTAGAAAGCTGGCCAGCAATTCTCTCTCTCTCTCTCTCTCTCTCTCTCTCTCTTTCTCTCTCTTTGCACTGCACAACCAGATGGCCATGGCACAGCCATTAGATCACAACAAACACCACAACAAAGGCGGCCCCTCGCTCCTGAGCACCGGGCATTAAAGAGCATTCTCCTTCCTAATCACCTGAGCCGAGCTACTGGATGTCAGACATGTGTCAGGCTTGGGAGGGCTCTGTGTTCCTCTTTCCAAAGGAATCACAGAGTTCAGGGAGAAGCAGAAGAGGCTATCTGATCAAAAAAATAATAAATAAATAAATAAGGTGCGCATGGATTTTACTGGATGACCTTCCTAGAGTCCACTGGTGTAGATCAGAGATCAGCTGGCCCAACAGTGATGTCCTCTACAGCGCTAGAAAGGTACCTGGTTGTCCCCTAATGTATAAAAGTAGCTCTTATAGACTCACTGGTTCCCCCAGGTATCCTCTCAACCCTGCAAACCTGTGAACTAACGTCTGACAACACAGAGCTGCACAGGTACCCGGCTCTCCCCAAGACCCCCTTAAAGAGACCCTCAATAGTTAGGTGTACCCTGAGGGTATGATGGAGCTATTTCCAATAAAGTGGCCAGTGAGTGGACATAGAAGCAGATGTTTCAAATTAAGTGGCCAGAGAGTGGAAGTAGAGGTAGGTGTTTCTAATAAAGTGGCCTGTGGACAGGTAGGTGTTTCTAATAAAATGTCCAGTGAGTGGAAGTAGCGGTAGGTGTTTTCAATAAAGTGGCCAGTGAGTAGAAGATAGGTGTTTCCATTAAAGTGGCCTGTGAATATGTAGGTGTTTCCAATAAAATGTCCAGTGAGTGGAAGTACAAGGTAGGTGTTTCCAATAAAGTGGCCAGTGAGTGGAAGCACAAAGTAGGTGTTTCCAATAAACTGGCCAGTGACTGGAAGTAGAGGTAGGTGTTTCTAATAAAGTGGCCAGTGAGTGGAAGGTGAAGGTAGGTGTTTCTAATAAAGCGGCCAGTGAGTGGAAGTAGAGGCAAGTGTTTCTAATAAAGCGGCCAGTGAGTGGAAGTAGAGGTAGGTGTTTCCAATAAAGTGGCCGGTGAATAGGTAAGTGTTTCTAATAAAGTGGCCAGTGAGTGGAAGTAGAGGTAGGTGTTTCCAATAAAGTGGCCAGTAAGTGAAAATACAAGGGTGCTGTTTCTAATAAAATGTCCGGGAGTGGAACTACAAGTTGGGTGTTTCTATTAAAGTGTCCAGTGAGTGGAAGTAGAAGGTAGGTGTTTCCAATAAAGTGGCCAGTGAGTGGACGTAGAAGGTAGGTGTTTCTAATAAAGTGTCCAGTGAGTGGAAGTAGAAGGTAGGTGTTTCTAATAAAGTGGCCAGTGAGTGGAAGTAGAAGGTAGGTGTTTCCAATAAAGTGGCCAGTGAGTGGAAGTAGAAGGTAGGTGTTTCTAATAAAGTGTCCAGTGAGTGGAAGTAGAAGGTAGGTGTTTCTAATAAAGTGGCCAGTGAGTGGAAGGGTAGGGGTTTGTAAGGTTTGTATCTGGAATCTTCATCCTATTCAGTAAGGGGAGGAGCTCGACAGCTCTGCCTCCTCAGTATCCGGATCATCACACCGCCGAGCCGCTCACTGCGGCTGTGACTCCTGCACGTTTGTGGGCGTAGAAGTAAGGATGCGCTTGTGTTTCCTTCTCAGCACAAGAGCAGCATATGTGCTGGTTACATTAACTGGATATGGGTTGTGAACTGAGCAGCTGTTGAGAACGCTACGTGTTAGCCAGCCTGGATTCTTCTGCTGACGCCAGAATCCGCTCCATGCCACGGCAGCAGGGCGCTCGCTCAACTAGTTTTTTAAGGGGACGAGAGCCATGAAACGGCTCATAGAGGCTCTGAAACACTGATGTGAGAAAGACGGTGAGAAGGTACAGGTGGGGAAAGATGCTGCGGACCGTTCAGCGTGATGATGATTAAAAAAGCAGAATGTATAATTCATAAATTTAGTTTCCTCATAAACATTCATGAGATTGCACCACTGGACCTTTTCCGGAACTCAAGAGCTGGTGAGGTTAAGCAGAGAGAAGCAGGAGAAACTTTCACAATTACGTGATGCCAATGTGTCGGGCGATGGGTTAGCGGGTAAAATGACGAAGGAATACAAAAGACAGTGATACAGAGACAGAGATACACTACGATCAGCCATAACATTATAACCAATAGCACTGCTGATCTGGTTCCAGCGGCTCCAGAGCTCCAGAGCTCCTCCATCTTTTCTGCATCAGTGAAAACCCAGTAGCTCACAGAAAGCTCTGCTGATGGATTCTACACCCTGACCTACTCTACTGTGTGAGGTGTGAACACACACCACCCTCACCAGTACACACACACTCAACCAGTACATTTACACCAGTACACACACACTCAACCAGTACATTTACACCAGTAAACACACACACTCAACCAGTACATTTACACCAGTAAACACACACACACACCAGTACATTTACACCAGTAAACACACACTCAACCAGTACATTTACACCAGTAAACACACACACACACCAGTACACACACACGCTCAACCAGTACATTTACACCAGTAAACACACACACGCTCAACCAGTGCATTTACACCAGTAAACACACACTCAACCAGTACATTTACACCAGTAAACACACACACACCAGTACACTTACACCAGTACACACACACGCTCAACCAGTACATTTACACCAGTAAACACACACGCTCAACCAGTACATTTACACCAGTAAACACACACACGCTCAACCAGTACATTTACACCAGTAAACACACACGCTCAACCAGTACATTTGTGCCAGTAAACATACACACACACTGAGCCAGTACATTAACACCAGTAAACACACACACACACACACACACACACACTTAGCCAGTACATTAACACCAGTAAACACACACTCAACCAGTACATTTACACCAGTACACACACACTGAGCCAGTACATTTACACCAGTACACACACACTCAACCAGTACATTTACACCAGTACACACACACTGAGCCAGTACATTTACACCAGTACACACACACTCAACCAGTACATTTACACCAGTACACACACACTCAACCAGTACATTTACACCAGTACACACACACTCAACCAGTACATCTACACCAGTAAACACACTCAACCAGTACATCTACGCCAGTAAACACACACAACCAGTACATCTACACCAGTACACACACACAACCAGTACATCTACACCAGTAAACACACACACAACCAGTACTGTTCCATCCTGCCAGAGGAGAGGCCACTAAGGGGGATCCAGAAAGAGGTTAAGCTCCACTGTGCTCTCTCTCTCTCTCTCTCTCTCTCACACACACACACACACACACACACACACATCCTGTAAAATCAAAAGGCTTCATCCAAAGCTTTGACCAGTAGAAAGAGATGCTCTGCAGCCTAAGGGAAAAGTGACCAATGCAGAGTGTGGGCTGGGTGGGTATAAAGCCCCCCGCCAGTCCTGGGCTACATACTGGAGGGAGGTTTACACCAGTAAAAGCACACTCAGCCAGTGCAGCTCCAGTTCACGGGTGGAAAGGCTCATGGGTTGATGGAGATGGTTGTTGACTTACATTGAGTCCTCTCTGGAATACAGCTTGTCCCATGACGTTGGCCAACATGCGGATCAGTGCTGCTCCCTGTGAACAAACACACACACACACACACACACACACACACACACACACACACGCTCAGTGATCTCCAGTTCACACTCATCTACATTCAATTAATTCATTAACACACACACACACACACACATTATATATGCAGGTACAGATCCTGAGAAATAGCTCTGGAGAGCACACCTTTTAAAGAAGAAATCAAAGGCACCATTGCAACCACCAGAACTACCATAGCAACCACAATTATTAGGGTTGCCATGTCATTTTTACCAGATTGTTTTGGTTCCCTTAAGAATGAATGTGGTGCATCTTTTCCTTTGTCCATGATACATACACACTAGTACACCCAATAAATCTCATGATGTACCATCATTTGGCAACACCTTACTAACCACCTGGGGCACCTTAGCAACCACCTAAATTACTATATACCAACCATCACATTGCAGTTTTCCACAATGTTCCCCCATAGGAATGAATGGGGTGCAAACATTTACAAAACAATTGGAGAAGCTTAGTAATCATCTAAAATACCATAGCAACCACTAAGAAACACCTTAGCAACACCATAGCACTTGCTTAGCAACCATCTAAAAATAAAAAAGGGATAGCACAGAGGGAGACATCAGTGAAGATCACAATATTACCCTGGCAACAGCTCGGCTATAACAACTATCTGGAAGAGCTTAGCAGTCATTTAAAATACCGGAGCAACCACCAAGAAACACCTTAGCAACACCATAGCACTCACTTAGCAACCATCTAAAAAGAAAGAGGAATAAAATACGGGGAGACATCAGTGAGGATCACAATGTTACCAAAACAATGGCTATACCAACCATCTGAAATACCATAGCAACCACAAAGAAACACCATAGCAACACCACAGCACCCATCTAGCAACCATCTAAAAAGAGAGAGAGACAGAATAGAGGACCAGGATTTCACTTATTAACAATAGAGCACAACCCATAATTGTGGTTGTTTGCTGTAGTATTTCAGGTGGTTGCTAAGGTGCCAGAAACCTGAGCTTTTTGTGTCCCGCCCTCCTCCTTATCCTACAAGCCGCTCTGACTGCCTCCCTTCGAGACATGAGTCTGACTCTG
This sequence comes from Salminus brasiliensis, assembly GCF_030463535.1. Classification (NCBI taxonomy): domain Eukaryota; kingdom Metazoa; phylum Chordata; class Actinopteri; order Characiformes; family Bryconidae; genus Salminus; species Salminus brasiliensis. Next base: position 2,851,846 of record NC_132879.1, read on the forward strand.
ACCGGCTGAAGCGTTATCGGTGTGTATCTGACCGGCTCTCTCTGAGCTGTGTGGTCGTGTTCAGCTCAGCCAGAGAGAGATAAAGCGTCTCACTATCACTGCCTTCAAGCTCACGCACTCACATCACCTCAGGGACGAGGGGAGTGAGGGACGGGGGCGAGGGTCCACAGCTACCAGTTACCACTGCAAAAAATGATATCTGACCTAAACCAAACATCCAGAAAGCAGGAAACACTCCTAATATTTCTGATTATGAGATTATTATGATATTATTGTGAGATTATTGTGAGATTATTATGATATTATTGTGAGATTATTATGATATTATTAGAATATGATTGTGTGATTATGATATTATTATAATATTATTATAATATTATTGTGAGATCGTTATGATATTATTAGATTATTATGGTGAGATTATTTTGAGATTATTAGGATATTATTGTGAGATTATTAGGACATTATTGTGAGATTATTATGATATTATTAGAATATTATTATGAGATTATGATATTATTATGATATTAGAATATTATTGTGAGATTATTGTGAGATTATTATGATATTATTGTGTGATTATTAGGACATTATTGAATATTATTGTGAGATTATGATATTATTATGATATTATTGGAATATTATTGTGAGATTATTGTGAGATTGTTATGATATTATTATGATATTATTAGAATATTATTGTGAGATTATTATGATATTATTATGAGATTATTTTGAGATTATTGTGAGATTATTGTGAGATTATTATAATATTACTTTGAGATTATTGCTTGTTAATTACCTACACTCCTAAAAATAATGCCTTTGTGCAAAGACTATAAATAAGGAAGACTATAAGGAAACACACCTAATATTTCTTATTTGGTATTATTGTGAGATTACTGTTAATTATTGGGATTATTTTTGTTATTATTACTATTCTGTCCCTCTCTCATTTTAGATGGTTGGTAAATCGGTGCCACACAAACACATACACACACACACACACACACACACACACAGATTTTATGTCATTTTAATTAAAATGTTACTTGTTCTTACTTATTTTATGTCATTTTTAAAAACCTTTCCCTCATTTGCTATAATTCTATATATAGAAATTGTATATTTCTATTGGCAAATTATTTTGCCTGACTTAACACATACACTCTTAGCCAAAAAAAAGGTAAGACCAGAAAAAGAATAATTGAATTATTCAGATGTTCATTGTTCTGTATGCAGTGCAACCATTGCCTTTTCTGGAGCTGGAGCACTGCTGTGAGAATTTGATTGCATTCAGCTACAAGAGCGTTAGTGAGGTCAGGATGTTTGATGATGATGATCACCACCACCCCACCTCATCATCCCAAAATGTACTGGATGGAGCTCCACCACCACCATCCATCATTCCAGAGAACACAGTTCTTCCACTGCTCCACAGCTCAATGCTGGGGGGGCTTTATATACACCCCTCCACTAGCCCACTAGGCTATTAGGTACCAATAGGTTCATCTAGGTCCTATTCTATTGGCTGTACTTCTCCACAGGGACTAGACAAGCTGTGTCAGCAGCGGGTGCACCTTAAAGCAGCTGAACGCATTCGTTAGAAGGGGTGTCCGCAAACATTTGGACATGTAGTGCAGGGACAGAAATCTGAGAGAGAGCGAGAGAGGGAGAACGAGAGGGTGATTAAAAAGATTTAGCCCGGTGTGTTTATTGTGCCACCGCTCCCCCGAGGCCATCGCCTCACTCTTTTATTCAGAGCCTGTTTTTTTCACTCCTCCATATTAAAAACACTCCTTTAATTGAACTATTTTTCTTGTGTATCTGCGGGCGGAAACTCCGCACCGAAATTATTTCATTTACAATTCCCCAATGATTAATTCCGAACTCCTTAGAGTGTATGAAAAATGGAACAACCTCAGGTGTTCACACACACACACACACACACACACACACACACAAACACACCGACAAAATGAGTTTTAATGAACAAACACTGATAACACAGATCTATTTGCAGAATGTAGATACAAGAGAGTGCAGACACAGCTGTCTTTACACTTGAATAACTTCACCTTTTCAGCTCAACACACCTCAGATCGGTGAAAAATCTCATGTCCGTGACTTTCTACAGGTCACTGAAGACGTGTGGTCATTCTCTCACCAGCATCCAGCCCATATACTGTAGACCAACAGTGCTAAAGTCTAATAGAGGACTCATGGGCAGGAGCGTTAGCCTGCTGGTAGCCGTAGCGATAGTCTGACTCCCTAACGGCCTCAGAATTGGGCCTCAGAATTGGGCCTCAGAATTGGGCCTCAGAACTCGGCCTCAGAATTGGGCCTCAGAATTGGGCCTCAGAATTTGGTTTCAGAACTCGGCCTCAGAATTGGGCCTCAGAACTCAGCCTCAGAAACTCGGCCTCAGAACTGGGCCTCAGAACTGGGCCTCAGAATTTGGATTCAGAACTCTGCCTCAGAATTGGGCCTCCGAACTCAGCCTCAGAATTCAGCCTCAGAATTCGGCCCCAGAACTCAGAAGTCCATCATGTGGGGCATGTATGAGTGGCTTAACTGGGAACTGGTAAGTTTTGTCCACGGTTTCCATGTTGGCCCCACATATGGATGCCCACCAAGTTCCCACTGGGACCAGGAGAGGTTAAAAATGGGCCCTATCTGGATTGTACACCACACATGAGGACTAGATGGGACCCATGTGAGATTAAGGTGGGCTGTAACGATGGGGCCCATTTGGGAAAACCCAACTGGGTCCCAGTAACAACACATGGACAAACCCACTCAGAGCCCATGCCCACTGCTTAATGGGTGCTACAGTGTTACTAGTTGGTTCATGGTATTTCAGGTGGCTGTTATAGTGTCGCCTAATGGTTGCTTTGGTGTTGCTAGGCAGTTGCTATGGTGCTGCTAAGTGGTTGCTATGGTATCTTGAAGGTTCCTCAAGTGTCCTAAGGTTCCTCCACAGTTTCAAATTGAAAAACCTTCAAAAGTTTCTCAAGGAAGTTCCTCAACTTTTAACAGTGTAGCTACTACGTTTTGACTATAGTATTTCAGGTGGTTGCTATGGCGTTGCTTAGTGGTCACCAGGGTGTTGCAAAAGGGGTTTGCTAGGCAGTTGCTATGGTGTCTCAGGTGGTTGCAATTAATTGCTAAATGGTGGCTAGATGAGTGCTATATACACGGTATACAAAGTAGAAGATCCTTGAGGAACATTTAACCTCTTACGGGTACCCTTTTCCTTCTAGAAGGTTCCTCAAGAGTCCTAAGGTTCCTCCACAGGGGTCCCTTAGAGCTGCTCACCTTTTTATAAGCGATCCAGTCAAAAACCCGGTCTATATCGGTGGCTTCGAAAACTTCCTGAGAGATGGGATGGGAACTGGCCAGACCGTCCAACAGCATCACTTCATGAAGAACATCGGTCAGGAACCTCTGCTTCTCCTGCAAAACACACAGACAGAAGAGTGACGTAACACTTTACACACTTTAAAATAGAACGTTTTCAACCCTTCCTCTCCTAAAGAGGTCACTCAGCTGCTCGTTCAGTCTCTCGTCACTTCGAGACTTGACTACTGCAGCTATCTTCTGGCTGGTCTCCCTCTGCGCACCATCAGACCCCTGTAACTGATCCAGAACACAGCGGCACGGGTCGGGTCGTCTTCAACATTCCTAAATTCAGCCATATCACACCACTGCTGCTGCGTTCTCTCTTCACTGTAGCTTCCTGTAGCTGCTGCCCAGGTCATCAGATTCAGACCCCTGACTCTGGTCTACAAAGCCAAGACTGGACCAGCCAGACCCTCCGTACTTGATGGCGATGGTCAAAAGCCTGATCTGCACCAAGAGCCCTTCCAGCTTCAAGTACGGCTCGGCTCGACCCGCCATCCTTTAAGATCCACGGAAGACGAGCGTCCAGACTTTTTACTGTCCTGCACCGAAGTGGTGAAACGAACTTCCCCTGGGTGTCCGAACAGCAGAGTCCAACACTCACTGTCTTCAAACCCAGACTGAAGACCCTCCTCTTCTGAGAGGACTTATGCAGAGTACGTTTATCCATTAGTTAAATAAATTGCTCAATTTTAGGTTAAGGTCTTCTGGAAAAGCTAAAAATGGCTTTGCATCTTTTAGAAAAATACAACATGCAGGCTTATATAGTGATTCTTTAGTCATAATCTCATCAATATTAATTTTCTGAACATGTAGTCAACCATTTCTTTAAATTTGTTGACATGCTTTTAAACATTCATTTTTTTTAAATGTCATGTCAGTTTTGGTAACAGGACTAAAAAAAAACGTAACCTAGAAACCTTGTGCATGAGATTGACCAATACATGTTTTAAATAGTTAAATATATGAGTAATTAGATTCAGAGTTAAAAAAAGATACAAAATTAAGTTTCATTTGGAAGAGTTACAACAAGCAAATGACGCCCATTTGCTGGAGCGACCCAGTAAGCTTCATTGCGTGGTGTTGGGTAGTGGATAACAACACTAGCCTTCCTCATAATAGACACACTCAGTAACAACAATTGGACAAACCCACTCAGAGCCCACGCCCACTGCTTAATGGATGCTACAGTGTTACTAGGTGGTTGTTTTGGTGTGTCCTAATGTTTGCTTTGGTGTTGTTAGGCGGTTGCTATGGTATCTTGAAGGTTCCTCAAGAGTCCTAAGGTTCCTCCACAATAATTACACACCACTCTACACCAATAAGAGGCTGTTCACACCTGGCAGCAACATGCAGAGATCCACATCTGGATCTTCCTTGCCCAGATGCTTTTTACACTAGTCTGAGGGGAAATTCATCACAGATGCTGTTGTTCATAAACCTGAAGTTGAGGAATAGTATGGTGGGGGTCCCATGGGCTTGTCTTGGGGAAGAAGACTGAGTCCCGTTCTCTGGTCTATATATATATGTATATATATATATATATATGTATATATATATGTATATATATATATATATATATATATATATATATATATATATATATATATATATATATATATATCATAATGGCTCAGCAGTTAGAGCTCCGGGCCTTTGACGACAGGGTTGTGGGTTTGATTCCCGGGCTCGGCAAGCTGCCACTGTTGGACCCTTAAGCAAGGCCCTTCACCCTCCCTACTCCCCGGGCGCTGAAGTTGGCTGCCCACTGCTCTGTGTGTGTGTGTGTGTGTGCTCACTGCCCCTAGTTTACTAGTGTGTGTATGTGTGTGTGTGTGTGTTCACTACCACAGATGGGCCAAATGCAGAGGACGCATTTCACATTTGACAGATACTCGCACCTTCACCTTTTCATGCTAAATGTGCTTCGCCCATGAAACCACAGGAGCTCGTTTCGGCTTAAGGGGGCTAATTTTCACCCCTTGTGATCACACTTGGGCTAGACGACTGACGTCCCACATATGGGAACTGTACAACATGTGACGAAATGTTTCATGATTGCAAATGAAAGACGGTGGGCACGAGTCTCCTTTCAAGAGGAGACTCCCCTCAATTCACTTTAGTGAGAACTAATAAGACCTGGATTCACCCTCTTCGAGCGGTTCTTCGAGAGATGCCCCAGAAGAGCCACTTGTGGTTCTATTAAAACCACGTCTGTAGTGGAGACGGATGGATGTGAGAATGAAGAACCTTTGCATCAAGTACATTAGGATCCTCATCATCTTCCTCACATCTCTATTACCAACACAGAAGTGGTTCTTCTATGGCGTCACTTAAAGAACAGAGTTTTTGGTAGATCACACAAGTATGTCCAAACCGTAGAGAGTGTTTCACAGGTACGCCCCAAACAAGGTACGTGTGAAAGTGTAGGCTCCCCCCTAAGGGTAGACGAGCGGTTAAACATTCCCTTTACTCGATCTCTCTCGTTTGTTCACACTGAAAGAGAAAGCTAAACCAAATACAGTGAAATCAGCAAACAACAAGAGGAGGATTAAAGAACCTCATCCTCAAAAACCCAAACAAAACAGACCCAGACGCCTCAGAGCTCAGAGCAGCGATCCACACAGAGCTCGGATCAGAAACACTGCCGACTCCGGAGCTCCAGAACCTGGAAAAGCAGAACCTGCAGTGGAAGCTGCTGTAGAGTTACTAGGGGATAGGGTTACTAGGGGTTTGCTACAGTATTTCACGTGGTTGCTATGGCGTTGCTTAATGGCTGCTTTGGTGTTACTAGATGTTTGAAATGGTATTTCAGGTTGTTGCTAAGGTGTTGCTTAGTGGTTGCTAGGTGGTTGCAAGATGGTTCCTAGATGATTCCTATGTTGTTGCTAAGTGGTGACTGGATGAGTGCTACAAAAACCCCAAACAAAACAGACCCAGATGCCTCAGAGCAACGATCCACACAGAGCTCAGATCAGAAACACAGCCGACTCCGGAGCTCCAAAACCTGGAAAAGCAGAACCTGCAGTGGAAGCTGCTGTAGAGTTACTAGGGGATAGGGTTACTAGGGGTTTGCTACAGTATTTCACGTGGTTGCTATGGCGTTGCTTAATGGCTGCTTTGGTGTTACTAGATGTTTGCAATAGTATTTCAGGTGGTTGCTACGGTGTTCCTTAGTGGTTGCTAGATGGTTGCTAGATGGTTCCTACGGTGTTGCTAAGGGGTGGCTAGATGAATGCTACCTAAACCTTAAACAAAACAGACCCAGACGCCTCAGAGCTCAGAGCAACGATCCACACAGAGCTCAGATCAGAAACACCACCGGAACCAGAACCTGGAAAAGCAGAACCTTCAGAGGAAGTTTCAGGTGGATGCTATGGTAACAATGGATGAGTGCTAAAAAGTTACTTAGGATTTGCTCTAGTATTTCAGGTGGTTGGTATGGTGTTGCTTACTGGTTGCTTTGGTGTTGCTATGGTATCCCAGGTAGTTGCAATGATGTTGCTAAGCAGTGGCTAGATGATTGCTATAGAGCTACTAGGTGTTTGCTATTGTTGTTATAGTGTTCCTTAGTTGTTGTTAGGTGGTTGCTATAGTGTTGCTAAGTGGTGGCTAAATGAGTGCTATAGAGCTATATGGTATCCCTGGTGGTTGCTAAGATGCTAAGATGCTGCTAAGTGGTGTCTAGAAGACTGCTATAGAGCTAATAGGTGTTTGCTATATTGCTAGAATGTTCCTTAGTGGTTGCTAGGTGGTTACTAGGTGTTTGCTGTAGTACTTCAAGTGGCTGCTATGGTGTTTTTTTAATGGCTCCTTTGGTGTTGCTATGTGGTTGCTTTGGTATCACAGGTGGTTGCAATGGGGTTGCCAAGTGGTGGATAGATGAGTGCTATAGTATTCCAAGTGGTTGCTATGATGTTGCTTAATGGTTGCTTTGGTGCTGCTATGTGGTTGCTATGGTATTTCAGGTGGTTGCTACAGTGTTCTTTAGTGGTTGCTATCGTGTTGCTAAGTGGTGGCTAGATGAGTGCTCTAGAGCTACTAGATGTTTGCTATAGTATTGCAGGTGCTTGCAAGGTGGTTGCTAGGGGGTTGCCAAGTGCTTGCTGTGGTAGCCCACGGGGTTGATTGGGTGTTACTAGAGTATCTGTATCATGGTGACGTTAGAAGGGTGCACACTTTTGCACCCCATTCATTTCAATGGGGAAAAAGGTAGGAATGCTCTGCTCAGCCACATAAGCCCATGCTACGCTTCAGCCTGTGTGTGTGTGTGTGTGTGTGTGTGTGACATGCAGAATGCCCAGGGTCCTATATGATACTTCATGAATGTTCATATAAAAGCTTCATAAAAATATTGGCAGATCTCTGCTGAAGCTGACCAGTAGAACACTGACTGATGGAGAACCCACAGTTAGATCAGGAACCAGCAACATCTGAGCTTTAACAGTATGGAGGAACGTGGGTCGCTGTTTGCAGAGCAGCTGCCCACTGTTAATCTCATTATCTACGTGTTATAGCGCCTTACAAATGAGTTATAAGGTGTTTATAACCTAATTAATAACCACTAATAAGGCGTGTCTTCTTAGACAGTGGCGTCACAGACCTCAGGTGTTTCCCCTTGGCGATACATCCTGTTGTTGCTGTGTGTTAAGCCCGCTGTTCTTTTCTCTGGCTAAAGTAATGGAGAAGTGACGTTTGTGAATAAGAATAACGGGCAGGCAGAGCGCTCTCGTCGCCAAAACTGGCAGGTGTTCAAAACAAGTTTGTGTTTGAGACGCTGACGCTTTATTAAACCTTACCGTAACTATTATGAATAATTCCTGCCCATTAAAAGCTTGGCAGCTTTAAAAAATAACAACAAAAAAAAAAGAAATCCAATTTAAGGCGCTAATCCCACGGAGCGGGACGACGGGTTCAAACAAATTATTCCTAAAAAAAAAAAAACAACAACAAAAAAAACCTGGAGACAATCAGAAAAAAAAAACAACAGAGGCTGTTTTTGAAGTCAACAAAAGGATAATGCCTCAACAACCCTGCAAATAAAAGTCACGACCAAACCGCATGAAAGCGCACTAATTTCTACACACCTCACTAATCACACCTATTGTACTCCCTCAGACGCTTCACTAGAAACACCTACTTTGTGCTTCCACTCACTGGCCACTTTATTAGAAACACCTATCTTCTGTTTCCACTCACTGGCCACTTTATTAGAAACAGCTACCTTCTGTTTCCACTCACTGGCCACTTTATTAGAAACAGCTACCTTCTGTTTCCACTCACTGGCCACTTTATTAGAAACACCTGCTTTGTGCTTCCACTCACTGGCCACTTTATTAGAAACACCTACCTTGTACATTCACTCACTGACCACTTTATTAGAAACGCCTACTTTGTGCTTCCACTCACTGGCCACTTTATTAGAAACACCTACCTTGTACATTTACTCACTGGCCACTTTATTAGAAACACCTACCTTCTGTTTCCAGTCTCTGGCCACTTTATTAGAAACGCCTACTTTGTGCTTCCACTCACTGGCCACTTTATTAGAAACACCTACCTTGTACATTTACTCACTGGCCACTTTATTAGGAACAAAGACTTTGTGCTTCCACTGACTGGCCACTTTATCAGAAACATCTTTGTGCTTCCACTGACTGGCCTGATGAAACCTAACTCTGGTCCTAAACATAAACCTAATTGTAAAACTGGCCCTAAACCTAATCCAAAGCCCAAAGCCTAAACCTAAGTCTAATCATAAACCTTGTCCTAAACATAAACCTGGCCCTAAAACTAAACTCAAACTATAACCTAAAATATTAACCTAACCCTAAACCTGGTTATAAACTATAACCCAAAACTCAAACTAACCATCACTCTGGTCCTTAATTTAAATCTGGTCTTCAACCTAAAACCTAAACCTAACTCTTACTCTAGTCCTAACCCTAAACCTGGTCCTAAACCTCAACCCAAAACCAAACCATCACTCTGGTCCTAAATTTAATCATGGTCTTTAACCTATAACCTAACCCTTACTCTAGTCCTAACCCTAAACCTGGTCCAAAACCTCAACCCAAACCCCATCCTAACCATCACTCTGGTCCTTAATTTAAATCTGGTCTTCAACCTAAACCTAACTCTTACTCTAGTCCTAACCCTAAACCCAGTCCTAAACCTCAACCCAAAACTCAAACTAACCATCACTCTGGTCCTTAATTTAAATCTGGTCTTCAACCTAAGACCTAAACCTAACCCTTACTCTAGTCCTAACCCTAAACCCGGTCCTAAACCTCAACCCAAAACTCAACCCTAACCATCACTCTGGTCCTTAATTTAAATCTGGTCTTCAACCTAAAACCTAAACCTAACTCTTACTCTAGTCCTAACCCTAAACCTGGTCCTAAACCTAAATCCAAAACCTAACCATCACTCTGGTCCTAAATTTAAACATGGTCTTTAACCTAAAACCTAACCCTTACTCTAGTCCTAACCCTAAACCTGGTCCTAAACCTCAACCCAAACCCCATCCTAACCATCACTCTGGTCCTTAATTTAAATCTGGTCTTCAACCTAAACCTAACTCTTACTCTAGTCCTAACCCTAAACCTGGTCCTAAACCTCAACCCAAAACTCAAACTAACCATCACTCTGGTCCTTAATTTAAATCTGGTCTTCAACCTAAGACCTAAACCTAACCCTTACTCTAGTCCTAACCCTAAACCCGGTCCTAAACCTCAACCCAAAACTCAACCCTAACCATCACTCTGGTCCTTAATTTAAATCTGGTCTTCAACCTAAAACCTAAACCTAACTCTTACTCTAGTCCTAACCCTAAACCTGGTCCTAAACCTAAATCCAAAACCTAACCATCACTCTGGTCCTAAATTTAAACATGGTCTTTAACCTAAAACCTAACCCTTACTCTAGTCCTAACCCTAAACCTGGTCCTAAACCTCAACCCAAAACTCAAACTAACCATCACTCTGGTCCTTAATTTAAATCTGGTCTTCAACCTAAGACCTAAACCTAACTCTTACTCTAGTCCTAACCCTAAACCCAGTCCTAAACCTCAACCCAAAACTCAAACTAACCATCACTCTGGTCCTTAATTTAAATCTGGTCTTCAACCTAAACCTAACTCTTACTCTAGTCCTAACCCTAAACCCAGTCCTAAACCTCAACCCAAAACTCAAACTAACCATCACTCTGGTCCTTAATTTAAATCTGGTCTTCAATCTAAAACCTAAACCTAACTCTTACTCTAGTCCTAACCCTAAACCTGGTCCTGTGGGGAATCTGGAACGTGAGGATTAGGCTCTTCAGCTGATGGTGAAGCTGTGGTGATTCGGAGCTCTGAGGCTTGGTGGGAAAGACTGAGACTTGGTGAAACAGCCGTCAATCAAACATCGTCTGCAGGAAGGAATTTGTCCATGATTTGATCCAGAGCTTCTGTCTGATCACAGGAGATGAAGTGAAGTTTAACAAGCGCTGCATCAGTACCAGCCTGCCCTGCTCTAATTAGCGTCCTTAATTCTTTAACTGTTTACAGTTCACCTTAACGAGGGCTCTCTCGCTCTCTCTCTCTCTCTCTCTTTATCCTCCGCCCCTCGAAATGTAACTCCTAATGAAATTAGATGGAGCACAAAGTACTTTGAGTGAATAATGCTGGCACAACACATGAATCGATGCTTAAGCACGTTCTCTCCTCAGATTCAAACATTGATCTGTTTTTGCTGGCCGGTCACTCGGCATATTCCTGTATTCCCTAATGGCAGAAAACATCTCCCGAACGGCGCTGGAATGAATGAACGAGATGCCTGTTATGAATCATCCACTTTCTATTACTAAAAGAAACAGCCAGGCTAATGTAGGGTGAAATTACTTACAACGGAATTACGTCTACACTACAATTACCTTTGGATAACGCAGTGATGTAACAGAAAATGTGCGCGGCTTAATGACCCGTCGCGAAACGTGAGATTTTTTTCTCTTGTTTCTCTGCAAGAATATCAGACAAAACAGAGTGCAGAGGCCTGGGAGTTTGTGGCCTGCTTTACAATTCCTGTTATTGTATAAAACGCTAGCTTAGGTTTTTTAAAGAAATATAAAAAAAACAAAACAGCTGCTCGGCAAGTGATTCCAATTTCATGTGTTGAAAATGTTTTAAAATGTTGTTAATGCTATAAACACTCTGTAAAACTTTGATTCAAGATGTAAATGATAAATAAAATTATTATTATAAAATAATAACTGCTTCTAATAATATTTTGGTACTTAGTATATACACTCGTAACTGTAGTATCTAGTATATACACTCAGAACTATAGTACTTAGTGTATATACACTCAATACTGCAGCAATTAGTATATACACCCAATACTGCAGTAATTAGTATATACACTTAATACTGCAGTACTTAGTATATACACTCAGAATGGTAGTACCTAATATATACATCCATAACTATGGTACTTAGTATATACACTCAGAACTGTAGTACTTGATATATCCACTCAAAACTATAGAACGTGGTATATACACTCAATACTGCAGTACTTAGTATATACACTCGGAGCTATAGTACTTAGTATTTACACTCAGAGCTATAGCACTTGGTATATCCAGTTTGAGCTATAGTACTTAGTATATACACTCGGAGCTATAGTACTTAGTATATGCACTCAGAGCTATAGTACTTAGTATATACACTCAGAGCTATAGTACTTAGTATATACACTCAGAGCTATAGTACTTAGTATATACACTCGGAGCTATAGTACTTAGTATATACACTCAGAGCTATAGTACTTAGTATATACACTCAGAGCTATAGTACTTAGTATATACACTCAGAGCTATAGTACTTAGTATATACACTCAGAGCTATAGTACTTAGTATATACACTCGGAGCTATAGTACTTAGTATATACACTCGGAGCTATAGTACTTAGTATATACACTCAGAGCTATAGTACTTAGTATATACACTCAGAGCTATAGTACTTAGTATATACACTCAGTACTACTCTACAGGGACTAGACCAGCTGTTCGCTCGCATTTGCAACATTAAAGCAGCTGAATGCCTTCTTTAACAGGGGTGTCCACAAACATTTGCATTTGAACCATGCTCGCCCACCCCCAAAAGACCACTGCAGTGTTTGCACCTGTCCACACTGCGGCTATTTTACCCTTAGCTTCACATTCAGTCAGTCTACCTTTGCCTACGTTGGTGAGTTTCTCATCTAAACACACGTACACACACTCCGAGACGCATCTGGTGGTCTTCACTGCAGGTGTAATACCTCTGCTGCTTCACAGCATTTCGATCAAACTAGCATCTTCCCAACAGTTCACAAACAAGCACTATAAACTATGCAACAGCCTCAAAACCCATCGGAATACTTCGCGGCAATAATAACAGTGGGACGTTCTAGGAAGTCCGCACTGACTAAGTCTCCAAGTCTCCAAGTCTCTAAGTCTACGTTCCAGCAATTAGCCTGAGCTAACTCAACACACTGTGAGAGACAAGCAATTAGGCAGGCAGCAGTAAAAAGACAGAGGCAAGCAGATAAGAGGCAGAGATTCAGCAACAAGAAGCGAGGGAGGAGAGAGGGAAAAAAGAGCTCTCCACGCCAGCTGGTGAGTCCAATCTGATGTCATGCGAGTCACGTAACTGCGCTGTAAAATTAGCGCCATTAGAGGAGTCTCCATCTGGCCTGTGCGCGCTCTCATCAGGGTGTTTACATCCAATGATATTTCATTTATAGTCCTGCTTATTGACATCTACCTCCTCCACAGCCTCCTAAAAGCCTGCATAGGCTGGGGCTGGCCGGCAGACGGACAGACGGATCAATCTGGGGCCTAGAGGAGTCGCTGATGTTAATGCTATCCTGTTGAGTAACTCACGAGGGGTCTTTGGCTTTTCAGGGCTAGCGCTACACAAGCAGCCAATCAAATTTGAGATTTTAATGAGCTAGTGCATATTAATGACCAGGGGCCTGTTTCATGGTACATTAAAGAAGACTGAAAATCCCAGAATCAGAGCCAAGGACGGTTGTAGTAACTCTAATATATATGAAGTTATACGGACAAATGTATTGGGACACCTGCTTAATGACTGTTTCTTCTGAAATCAAGGGCATTAAAAAGAGCCGATCCTGCTTTCATAGGAGTAACTGTCTCTTCTGTCCAGAGAAGAAGGCTAACTACTAGAGTTTGGAGCTGGAGCATTGCTGTGAGGATTTGATTGCATTCAGTGGCGAAAGCCTTAGTGAGGCCAGGATGTTGGATGATCACCATCGCTCGTGCCCAACTTCTCAACTCATCCCAAACACTATTGGATTGGATTGAGGTCCCATGACTCCACAAGACCTCTGAAGGTGTCCTGCTGTGGTATCTGGCACCTGGTCTTGTAAGTTGTGAGGTGGGCAGGGCCTCCATGAGCATCACTGAGAGTCTTAGGTGCCCATGATCTTGCTGCCGGTTCACCGGCTGTCCTTCCTTGGAGCACTTTTGGTAGGTACTGACCTCTGCATCCCAGAAAACACCCAACAAGACCTGATGCCTGATGTTCTGGAGATGTTCTGACCCAGTCATTGTCTAGAACCTCACAGTCTGGTTCTTGTCAGAGTGTCTCAGATTCTTACGCTTGTCCATTTCTTCTGCTTCAACACCTCCATCGCCTTCAGGAACTGACTGTTCACTCGCTGCCTAGTATATCATAGTCCCTGGTAGGAGCCATTGGACCCAACTCATCAGTTATTCAGTGATCTGCGAGCCAGGAATGATTCCTATGAAGTTTCCACTCCAACGTCTATGGATTAAATGGGTGAGGAGTTCATAAACAGGTGGTGGGACCTGTGGCCTGTGCCAGCAGCTATGCTTCCCCCACACACACACCTCCACCCAGCAAGATCCAATACCGCCTCCAGTGCTGCTTCACTGCTTTACCGTCTGGGACGGTAACAGAATCATATCTGCACTGCTGGAACTGAACCAAGCCAAACTTAACGTTCTCAGTATTCAAGCCTGGCACCGTGTTGGGCTTCTATTTATAACCCTACAGTTGCGGGAAGGAATAAACCCTGCTATTGTTCTCTATCACTTTACAAAGTTTCTGCACATCCAACTCGAGCTAGAATCCTGGCTTACACTCGTCATGAACCCCTATCTACCATCCTCTATACGGCCCAACCAGTCAGCTCCTCCTTTAGATGGATCTCTCAGAACTTTGCTCTGATTGGTATACCCGTATCCTAACTGCGGTGTTCAGCCCGGACGTTCAGGAGTTCTCCTTTTGAGTCTGGGTTCGTAAACATGAGTGTTTACAGCATTTAGCTGACACTCAGACAGACAGACTTACAGGGTAACTCGTATTACAGAGGTCGGCCAATGTAGTGCGAGGACTGTAGCATAGAGACTATGCTAGTAGCCTAGCAGAGTCTTCCACACCACACCATTCTCCTACATGGTATGGTAGCTCACCGGCAGGTTTCTCTTATGTACTTATGAAGTCTGAACTCTTCCCAGTGGTTCTTACTGGTTCACTTAAAGAGATTTTGCTTTGGGCCTTGGTTCCTGTCCATGGTTCTTCCTCAGCGTTGTATCCAGAAGGTCTTAAGGTTCTATCCTCAGGTTTTGGTTCCTCTCAGTTGTTCCTCCTCATGCTCTTTGGGAGTCTGCTTCCTCATTCTCTTAAGGAGTTTTGTTCTCTGGAATGATGGTGAAGCTCCATCCAAAACTTTTTTGGGGTGAGTTTGATCATCCGACATCCTGGCCTCGCTGAATGCTATCAAATCCCCACAGCAATGCTCCAGCTCCAAAATCTAGTAGAAAGCCTTCTTCTTCTCTGGACAGTAGAGACAGTTACTCCAACAAAAGCCGGACAAACTACAACTTTTAAATACCCTTGATTTCAGAAAAAACACTGAATAAGCAGGTGTCCCAATACTTTTGTCCATTTAGTTGTGCACACTTCTGTACGTGCTGTGCTTGGACAATGGTTGTTAAACACTGAAACCTGCCCTTTTGGCTTTTTTAAGCTATTCTGTTCTTCAGTACTACATCAAACAAACAAGGCTCTGCAATCATCAACCGCAGATCCGCTCAAAAGCCCACTAATCCTTCTTGGCCTTGTTATAAAAACAAAAAGTGGGCTGAACGGACAACACACTGCTACTGGACCTGTCACACATGGTCAAAGAACTGCGTTTAATCTCCCAAACGTCCTTTAGAAGTGAATGTTTTTTCACATTGTGGGTTCACCCCGTCTGTGTTCACCCCAGACTCCACCCCCCCCCCCCCTCACTCAGGAGTCAGTGGTATCTTCCATGTGGGCTATTCTAGCCCCCTGTTATCGGTGGGTCGGTGAAGTGTGGCGATCAAAGCTGGGCAGATGTGACAGACACAATCAGCCGCTGAAATGAGCCCAAATGGACCTCTCTGCTTGGCTAACACCGCACGGCCGAGGTGGCTAAGGGCAGATAGGTATAAAATATTGGAACAGGCGGCGTGTGTGTGTGTGTATGTGTGTGTGTGTGTGTGTGTGTGGACTGGATGATTTGTGTGTAAATGTGTTGGGTTGTGGTGGGCACCAGCAATTTCCCCCACCAGCTCATACCCTAAGCCTTTTTGGAGGCCTCTTTTACATGAATCCTGCTACCGCTACGTCTGAAGAGTTTCGAACCCTTACCGCCTAAAGTTATTGCACTGAATGGTTATGAATGTCAGGCCTGATGCCTGAGACACTGTTTTATCATATATATATTTTTTTAATATTGAACTAAAACATGTTTTTAAACCCATGGTGCAGGGATACCAGTAGGGCGTCATGCAGCAATGTAGTCCCGTAGGAAAACTACTAGTGTTCACATTCGCCACAGTTTTACCATCATCATCATTCTACATAAGACTCAGAAGACTCGTGTAGGTTCACTGGTGGGTTTGGAGGTGCAGACCTAAACCTGTCTGTACAGAATACAAATGTAATTAAATATAAAACTAAACAGGTAATTAATTACATGACTAATCATGAATAGTTTTATATTAGAAACTGGACGTGTACAATTACAACTAAAGGTTTTACTATAGAGCACTAAGGGTTAACCCAAGGCCTAATATTTAGTCATTATTGTGGGAACATGCTGTATTAATCAAAACCTGGATTGTTTTTTGGAAAAAATAGTTCCAAAAGATACTTTTAAACATATATATATATATATATATATATATATATATATATATATATATACTCACTCTGAATGACTGGTTATATTTTAATACTGAATTACACAGAAATGAGGAAAAATGCATAGAGATCTAACATTGTAAAGAGTGAGGTTGTTGTATTTTGGGCTTATTTCGCAGAAAGAAAACCCATTTGTTACATTTTAGCCATGTTTTGGTCATTTTGTCACATAAAAACATGTATATACAGGCTTAAACCTGCCTGTATAGAATGTAAATATGCTTTTATAGAAAATTACTATAAAACTAACCAAAAAATTAATTACAGGACTAATTATACTACATTACTATACTATACTTATCCTTTTATATTATAAACTATAAATATATATATATATATATATATATAAACAATACAAAACAAAGGGTTTTTCCCTTTGGGAATGCTAAGGGTTAACCACTTGAACCCGAGGCCTATTATTTAGTCATTAATGTTGGGATATGCTGTATTAATCAAAACCGGGACTGACTCAAACACATAGTGGAGGGATACATGGAAAATGGTTTGGTGGAAATCCACATTTTTTGGAATTCTCTTGACTAACTGAGCTCCAGTGTTGTACCCGTCCTTTCTGCCATGATTTCATCATTTTCCGATCATCAGAAGTAATGGAAAAACCTTGAGTGCCGACTCGAAGCCGTCAGAGCAGCAATAGATGTCACTGTAGAATACTGAGGGGTACCACATGAACCCGATATGGCCTGATATTCAGTGATGAACGTTGGCACATACTATACTATGATATACGTACATCGATACGCATCCCAGCCAGTCTCTAACGGCCGCTATCGAAGAGCTAAACAGGACATCACACGGCTAAATCTGAGCCCGATTCACAGAGAGAGAGAGAGAGAGAGAGAGAGAACAGGCCGAGCCTCTCGGACGCAATCATCACGACTCCTCATTCACTCGGAAAGCCGCCGGCCACGACCAAGGCTGACAACCCTGCGCTGGGTTTTGTTATGCTGATGACCGGCCTACTTACTTATTTTCATGAGCCCAGCCTGGAGCGCTCGCTTGCTCGCTCGCTCTCTCTCCTCCAAATTACTGCATTAAGAGCCTCTCCTACACACATGGCTTTTTTGTTTTTTTTCCTCCCCGTCTTGAAACAGTATTATGCTAATTAGCAGCTCGGTTCTGTCTGTACGAGGCGGAATCTGTTGGATGTTTGTCCTCATATAACACACTTTGTCACTTTGCTCCATGCTGATGCTCGGTGAAGGCCGTGTGACACCAGGATAATGTCAGTCAGGAGATACTTGTGGTAGTTGTAGTCTTAATATAATTGCAATGCCTCGTTGTGTCTGAGCTGATGTAATGCACCTCCTCTAAGTCTCTCCGTCTAACTGCAGTCTCCGCTTGCTTATGTTCGTACTGTATAAGCTCACTACCAGTGTGAATGGGTGGAGCTAAACTGCTGTAGGCTGAATGGGTGGAGCTAAACTGCTGTAGGCTGAATGGGCGAGGCTAAACTGCTGTAGGCTGAATGGGTGGAGCTGAACTGCTGTAATCTGACTAAGTGGACTTAACATGCTGTAGTGTGAATGGGTGGAGCTAAACTGCTGTAGACTGAATGGGTGGAGCTAAACTGCTGTAGGCTGAATGGGCGAGGCTAAACTGCTGTAGGCTGAATGGGTGGAGCTGAACTGCTGTAATCTGACTAAGTGGACTTAACATGCTGTAGTGTGAATGGGTGGAGCTAAACTGCTGTAGACTGAATGGGTGGAGCTAAACTGCTGTAGGCTGAATGGGCGAGGCTAAACTGCTGTAGGCTGAATGGGTGGAGCTGAACTGCTGTAATCTGACTAAGTGGACTTAACATGCTGTAGTGTGAATGGGTGGAGCTAAACTGCTGTAGACTGAATGGGTGGAGCTAAACTACTGTAGGCTGAATGGGCGAGGCTAAACTGCTGTAGGCTGAATGGGTGGAGCTGAACTGCTGTAATCTGACTAAGTGGACTTAACATGCTGTAGTGTGAATGGGTGGAGCTAAACTGCTGTAGACTGAATGGGCGAGGCTAAACTGCTGTAGGCTGAATGGGCGAGGCTAAACTGCTGTAGGCTGAATGGGTGGAGCTGAACTGCTGTAATCTGACTAAGTGGACTTAACATGCTGTAGTGTGAATGGGTGGAGCTAAACTGCTGTAGACTGAATGGGCGAGGCTAAACTGCTGTAGGCTGAATGGGCGAGGCTAAACTGCTGTAGACTGAATGGGTGTAGCTAAACTGCTGTAGGCTGAATGGGTGGAGCTAAACTGCTGTTGGCAGAATTGGTGGAGTTGAACTGCTGTAGGCAGAATGGGTGGAGTGGAACTGTTGCAGGCTGAATGGGCGGGGCTAAACTACAGTAATCTGAATTAGTGGACTTGAATGCTGTAGAGTGAATGGGTGGAGCCAAACTGTAAGCTGACTTAGTGGACATAACATGCTATAGGCTGAATGGGCAGGGCTAAACTGCTGTAGGCTGAATGGGTGGAGCTGAACTGCTGTAGGCAGAATTGATGGAGTTGAACTGCTGTAGGCTGAATGGGTGGAGCTAAACTGCTGTAGTGTGAATGGGTGGAGCCAAACTACTGTAAACTGACTTAGTGGACATAATATGCTATAGGCTGAATGGGTGGGGCTAAACTGCTGTGGGCTGAATGGGTGGAGCTAAACTACTGTAATGGTGCACGTATTTGTCACTGTACAGTGAAATGTGTCCTCCGCATTTAACCCTTCTGGTAGTGAACACACACTCACACACACACACATGTGTTAGGGGCAGTGAGTACACACACCCAAAGCGGTGGGCAGCCAACTCCAGCGCCCGGGGAGCAGAGAGGGTAAAGGGCCTTGCTCAAGGGCCCAACAGTGGCAGCTTGCCGAGCCCGGGAATCGAACCCACAACCCTGTTATCGATATCCCGGCGCTCTAACCGCTGAGCCACCACTGCCCCCCCGTAGGCTGAATGGGCAGGGCTAAACTGCTGTATTCTGATTTAGTGGACTTGAATGCAGTGAATGGGTGGAGCTAAACTGCTGTAGGCTGAATGGGCGGGGCTAAACTACTGTAATCTTACCTAGTGGATTTAAAATGGTGTAGGCTGAATTGGTGGAGTGGAACTGCTGCAGGCTGAATGGGCGGGGCTAAACTACTGTAATCTTAGTGGATTAAAAATGTTGTAGACTGAATGATGGGGCTAAACTACTGTAATCTGAATTAGTGGTCTTAAAATGCTGTATGGGTGGAGCTAAACAGCTGTAGGCTGAATGGGTGGAGCTAAACTGCTGTAGGCTGAATGGGCATGGTCTTAACTACTCTAATCTGAATTAGTGGGTGGGGCTAAACTGCTGCAGGCTGAATGGGCATGGTCTTAACTACTCTAATCTGAATTAGTGGGTGGGGCTAAACTGCTGCAGGCTGAATGGGCATGGTCTTAACTACTCTAATCTGAATTAGTGGGTGGGGCTAAACTGCTGCAGGCTGAATGGGCATGGTCTTAACTACTGTAATCTTACCTAGTGGATTTAAAATGCTGTAGGCTGAATGGATGGAGCTAAACTGCTGTAGGCTAAATGGGTGGAGCTAAACTGCTGTAGGCTGAATGGGCGAGGCTAAACTGCTATAGGCTGAATGGGTGGAGCTAAACAGCTGTAGGCTGAATGGCTAAACTACTGTAATCTGATTTAGTGGACTTGAATGCTGTAGTGTGAATGGGTGGAGCTAAACCGCTGTAGGCTGAATGGGCGGGGCTAAGCTGCTGTACACTGGATCCTGATTAACTCTCACAATTGGTTTCAAAATCCTGCAGCACTGATTGGTCCAGATGGGCCGTTTACACGAACAGAACTTCTGCATTCCTGCGTGCACAGAGGCAGGCGGTGTAATGCAGGCTACTGTCCTGAACGTATGCAGTCATGGAGGACGTGTGAGTGAGATATCGGTGTGTTATGAATATTTAACGAGGAACCACAAACAGCGTGTTCGCGCGTCTTCCAGCTCCACACTGTAACAAGATAACAGGCCTGTTGCATCAGGAAGTGCTGTAAACAGCTCAGGCCGGCATCAAGATACACCTAAACCCCCGTGCTGCGCTTGCCTGTTGCCATGACGACGCAGCCGCTATTGTGCGTGACGGCTGACAGCTGCGCGGCATAAAAGACGCCGTTTCACGGCTGACCTAATCGCCTGCAATTTGGCATGTCATAAAAAATTTGAAAGCGGCCGCGGCTGCCCGTCCTCATAAAATAAAAAAAAAATCCAATCAGCGTCAGAGGTTTGTGAGCCGGTGGTTGGCTGACGGGCCGATCAAATGAGGGGCGATGGCCGACCTCGAACAAAACTGCCTTATGGCTTAATAAATACACTGATCTGAGCTGCAAACTGTGAGTACTATAGTATATACTATAAGCTAATGTACTCATTTTCAATCAAATAAATGGACAAAAGTATTGGGACATCCAAATCAATGGCATTAAAAGGAGTTGATCCTGCTTCTGTTGGAGTCTCTACTGTCCAGGGAAGAAACAAAAAAAGCTTTCTACTAGATTTAGGCAGATTTTGGAGCATTGGAGCATTGCTGCAAGGATTTGATTGCACTCACCATCATTCCTCACTGCTCTGCAGCTGGCATTAGGCAGGGCCGTGCCAAAAGGTTCATGCTCATCTGCTCCGGATAGAGTCCTATTCTACTGGCAGTACTTCTCTGCAGGGACTAGACATGCTGTATGTCTGTGCACACATTTTCACATCAGTACTTAAAGTAGCTGAATATATTATCATCATTAGAAGGGGTGTCCACAAACATTTGGCTCGGACCAAACTGAAGGTCCAGACCAGGGAAGGCAGGTGTTCAATCAACCTAATCCTTTTGACTGCCTCAGGGAACAATTTTCAATTCGTAAAATGTGTTTTTGAACTCCCAGCTCCAAAAAAAAAGGTAGTTTTGAGCATCCAGCAAATGTCTCAGCATATGTGTACGTTCTTTAAGACTGTTGGAGAAGCATCCCAGGTGGCTCCTCAAGAAGCTGCCTGAGAGAACGGCAAGGCTGCATCAAGGCTACTTTGAAGAAGGATGGCTACTTTGAAGAGTCTAAGGAAGGTTCTTGAAGGAGATTAACACTTTCTGGTCAGCGTATTTAGGACCATATGTGCTGGTTCGAGGCTTTGCCGCGCTCCATTATTCCTGAGCACACAGAGAAATGAAAGGAAGCCCTGAATAGTGGAGTGAGTGGAGAAACAGCAGAGCAGGCTAGGAGACTTTACACACCCATCAGCCAAAACATTAAAACCCACCTGGCCCAAAGGCCACCCAAACAGCTCTGACCCATCTAGACTGCACAAGACCCCTGAAGATGTGCTGGGGTATCTGGTACCTAAAGATCCCTGTAAGTCCTGTAAGTTGTGAGGTGGGCGGGGCCTTCATGAGCATCAGTGACCCTGTTTTTGGTGGGTACTGACCACTGCATACCAGAAACAGCCCTGATGCCTGATGTTCTGGTCGTCTAGAACATCACAGTTTGGTTCTGGTGTCTCAGGTTCTTGACCATTATCTTTCCTGCTTCAGCACCTTCATCACCTTCAAGAACTGACTGTCCACTCGCTGCCTAATATGTAACTCCACCCCTAAACAGGAGCCCCTGGAGCCAGATCATCTGCATGCTCTTCTGCAGTGGTTTTAATGTTATGGCTGCTCAGTGTATAGAAACCAAGTGGGGGAATGTCCAACCCAAAGATGTGGATGAAGATGTTCTGCCGGTCTTACCGTACTCTACATCCTGGGACCGCACCAGAATGCATAAACCGCTGCATGCGAAGGTGTGTCCAAACTTTTGAGGGGTACGGGTTGCGCTGCTAACAGTGTAACAGCGCTGTGAGTGTAATTGGTCTTTGTGGAGCAGCTGCAGAAGCCTGTAGGGCTTCAGAGAGGCGAGCAGATAACTGTAATTTGGCTTCACACTGAGCTTGCTGGGAGTTTTACTGACCACACGTGTGACGGTCATTCTGACTGACACTGATAAGGATACAGTCGCACGGCTGGAGAGAGAAGGCAATAGTGACAAAGGGGGCAGAGAGAGGGGGGAGGAAAGAGAGAATGTGAGAGCAATAAATGGAGGCATAGATAAAGAGCGTGCGAGAGAGAGAGAGAGAGAGAGAGAGAGAGAGAGAGAGAGAGAGAGAGACCAGTAAAGGGGGAGAAAGAATAAGCAAGAGAGACAGTGAGAGAGACTCAAGAATCATTTAAAGCAGTTCCTGAATCATGTATTGCAGAGACTGAATAATTTATTGTAGACACTGAATCATTTATAGCAGTTACTGAATCATTTATAGCAATTACTGAATCATTTATAGCAGTTACTGAATCATTTATAGTAGTTACTGAATCATTTATAGCAGTTACTGAATCATTTATAGTATATATTGAATAAAGCAGTTACTGAATCATTTATAGCAGTTACTGAATCATTTGTAGTATATATTGAATAAAGCAGTTACTGAATCATTTATAGTATATATTGAATAAAGCAGTTACTGAATCATTTATAGTAGTTACTGAATCATTTATAGCAATTACTGAATCATTTATAGCAGTTACTGAATCATTTATAGTAGTTACTGAATCATTTATAGTATATATTGAATAATTTAAAGCAGTTACTGAATCATTTATAGTATATATTGAATAAAGCAGTTACTGAATCATTTATAGCAGTTACTGAATCATTTGTAGTATATATTGAATAAAGCAGTTACTGAATCATTTATAGCAGTTACTGAATCATTTATAATATATATTGAATAAAGCAGTTACTGAATAAATTATAGCAGTTACTGAATCATTTGTAGTATATATTGAATAAAGCAGTTACTGAATAAATTATAGCAGTTACTGAATCATTTGTAGTATATATTGAATAAAGCAGTTACTGAATAAATTATAGCAGTTACTGAATCATTTATAGTATATATTGAATAATTTAAAGCAGCCACTGAATCATTTATAGCAGTTACTGAATCATTTGTAGTATATATTGAATAAAGCAGTTACTGAATCATTTATAGCAGTTACTGAATCATTTATAGTATATATTGAAAAATGTAAAGCAGTCACTGAATCATTTATAGCAGTTACTGAATCATTTGTAGTATATATTGAATAAAGCAGTTACTGAATCATTTATAGCAGTTACTGAATCATTTATAGTATATATTGAAAAATGTAAAGCAGTCACTGAATCATTTATAGCAGTTACTGAATCATTTGTAGTATATATTGAATAAAGCAGTTACTGAATCATTTATAGCAGTTACTGAATCATTTATAGTATATATTGAAAAATTTAAAGCAGTTACTGAATCATTTATAGTAGTTACTGAATCATTTATAGCAGTTACTGAATCATTTGTAGTATATATTGAATAAAGCAGTTACTGAATCATTGTTAGCAGTTACTGAATCATTGATAGCAGTTATTGAATCATTGATAAGAGATGCTGACTCATTTATATCAGTTACTGAATCATTTATACCAGATATTGAATCATTCATATCAGTTTCTGAATCATCCAAAGAATATACTGAATCATTTATAGTATACATTGAATCGTTTATTTCAGCTACTGAATCATTTGTAGCTGAATCAGCAGTCGGCTCAGTGGTTAGAGCGAGAGAGACCAATTAAAGCAGCGAAAGAAAGAGTGAGAGAGAAAGTGAGAGAGTAAGAGCGAAAGACACAAGATGAGAGAGAGAGGTAAAGAGAGACAGAGGGAGGGAGAGATAGAGACACAGCAAGAGAGTGTGATGAGGTGGCAGAGAGAGAGGAATAGAGAGAAAGAGAGACAGATTGAGAGAGACAGAAGCAGAATGAAAGAGGAGAGAGAAAGAGAGAGAGGCGGGCGGTCGATATTAGGCCAGAAATAGCTCAGTGTTGTCAGTCTGGTCCAGCCGCTCTGCTGGCTGCTGTGTTTAATATGCATCAGAGATGAAATCAGATTAAGGGCCGCAGCAGCACACTGAGATTTATTAGCGCCGTCATCATGCTATCAACAGCTCACCACAAATTCAACATGTAAATAATCGAATCAATATTTTACACCAGCATAAATAAATCTCCTCTGCACTGCGAGGCAGCAGGGACAGGGGGGCCGGGGGGTCGGGGCCGCTCTTATCAGTCACCAGACAAAAGTCTTCTACATGCATTATTCACTTAAAGGAATAGCTTAGCATTGTTCGGTCAGGTCAATGAGAAAGATTTTATTCTATTGGTCCGTTCATCATGAAATTCTGATACAATATAAAGAACAACGTTTGTGCCAGATCCACATTATTCCATTTTTTAATAATTTGATTATTTGTAGGAGTTACTGAATCATTTATATTAGATACAGAATCATCTATAGGAGATACTGAACCATGTATAGTAAATACTGAATCATTTATGGTAAATACTGAATCATTTATAGCATTTACTGAATCCTTTTTAGTATATACTGAATCATGTATAGTAGATACTAAACCATTTATAGTAGTGAATCATTTACATTACATACTGAATCATTTTTAGCATTTACTGAATCATTTATAGGAGATACAGAATTTTTTTGTAGATACTGAATCTGCAGTGGTGGCTCAGTGGTTTGAACACTGGGTTAAGCTGCCACTGTTTGGACCTTGAGCAAAGCCATTGACTCTCTCTGCTCCAGGTGCAGTGATTCCTTTATTGTAGTTACATATTTATAGCAGTAACTGAATATTTTTTATCAGTTACTGAATAATTTATATTAGATTCTAAATACATCATGATTACATACATACATACATACATTTATGATAGATATGAAATTATTTAGTAGATACTGAATCATTTATAGTAGATATTGAACCATTCATAGCAGATACAGAATAATTTATGCTAGATATTTAATTGTTTATAGCGTTTCCTGAATCATGTATAGTAGATTCGGAAACATTTATGGTAGAAATGGAATTGTTTATATCAGATACTGAATCATTTATAACAGTTACAGAATCATTTCCAGTGGATGCTGAATCATTAATAGCACTTACTGAATCATTTATAGCAAATACTAATTCATTTACAGCAGTTACTGAACCATTTATAGTAGGTATTGAATCGTTTATGGAAGATACTGAATTGTGTTTAAAAGATACTGAATCATTTATACCAGTTACTGAATCATGTATAGCAGTTACAGAATCATGTATAGCAGTTACGTAATTATTTATAGTAGATACTGAATCATTTATAGTAGATACTGAATCATTTATACCAGTTACTGAATCATGTATAGCAGTTACAGAATCATGTATAGCAGTTACGTAATTATTTATAGTAGATACTGAATCATTTATAGTAGATACTGAATCATTTATACCAGTTACTGAATCATGTATAGCAGTTACAGAATCATTTATAGCAATTCATGAAATTCTGATACAATATAAAGAACAACGTTTGTGCCAGATCCATATTATGGAGAAAAGTGAAAAACAGAGAAAATGTGTTTTAGGTATCCGTTCCACAACACTGTCTTCCAATTTTTAATAATTTGATTATTTGTAGGAGTTACTGAATCATTTATATTAGATACAGAATCATCTATAGGAGATACGTAAGTTACGTAATTATTTATAGTCGATACTGAATCATTTATAGTAGATACTGAATCATTTATACCAGTTACTGAATCATGTATAGCAGTTACAGAATCATTTATAGCAATTGCTGAATCATGTATAGAAGTAACTGAATTATTTATACCAGTTACTGAATCATTTATAGTAATTACTGAATCATTTATAGCAGTTACTGAATCATGTGTAGCAGTTACAGATTCATTTATAGCAGTTACTGAACCATTTATAGCAATACTAATTAATTTATAGCAGTTACTGAATCATTTATAGTAGGTAATGAATCATTTATGGAAGATACTGAATTGTTTTTAAAAGATACTGAATTGTTTTTAAAAGATACTAAATCATTTATAGCAGTTACTGAATCATTTATAGCAATTACTGAATCATGAATAGAAGTAACTGAATTATTTATAGCAGTTACTGAATCATTTACAGCAGTTACTGAATCATGTATAACAGTTACAGAATCATTTGTAGCAATACTAATTCATTTATAGTAGTTACTGAATCATTTATAGTAGATATTGAATCATTTATGGAAGATACTGAATTGTTTTTAAAAGATACTAAATCATTTATAGCAGTTCCTGAATCGTGTATAGCAGTTACGTAATTATTTATAGAAGTAACTGAATTATTTATAACAGTTACCGAATCATTTACAGCAGTTACTGAATCATTTATAGCAGTTACAGAATCATTTATAGCAGTTACTGAATCATGTATAGCAGTTACGTAATTATTTATAGTAGATACTGAATCATTTATAGCAGTTACTGAATCATTTATAGCAGTTACTGAATCATGTATAGCAATTACTGAATCATTTATAGAAGTAACTGAATTATTTATAGCAATTACTGAATCATTTATAGAAGTAACTGAATTATTTATAGCAGGTACTGAATCATTTACAGCAGTTACTGAATCATTTATAGTAGATACTGAATTTATTTTTTTACCAGATTGAGTTATTGAATAATAGATCTATTGATAAATAGATAATTTGATCTAGGGTTCAAGACATCAAACATTCATTTGTGTTCTTTAGCTGAGAGCATTTTTTTTTACATTTGTTTTAGATGGTATCAGATGGTGGTTGGTGTAGATGTAGTGGGTAACTACACCACTTCCCTCAGGTTCGATACCCTAGCCAGGCAAGCACACCATGCTAGGTAGGACTCCTGCCTCTGATACACGACTCAGTGCTGCTATTTCTGGAGAGGGGTGAGTTTGCTGTAGAACAGCTCTGATCGTAACCAGAACCCCCTTTTTTTTGCAGTGTTGGAACGTCGGCACTGTCAGACTGTCTCTCCGTCTGACTCATCCGAACATCTGCAGTGTTTGAGGGAACAGCTGTAGTTTTCACACTAAACCGTACATTATTATTCATGGAACTCAGCGACTGCTCATTGGCTCCCATTATCAGCGCCTTTGAAGTCAACAGGTTTTCTGTTCTTTTCCAACTGCACTGAAATATTCGCTATATGTCCAAATGTTTGTGGACACCCCTTCTAATGAAGCATTCAGCTGCTGTGCAAGTGCACACACACACAGCTTGTCGAGTCTCTGTAAAGACGTACTGCCAATAGAATAGGACTCTCTGCAGCAGACAAACACTGCTGCCTAATGCCAGGCGTGGGCTAGAGGGGTATAAAGCCCCCCGGCATTAAGCTGTGGAGCAGTGGAGGAACTGTGTTCTCTGGAATGATGGATGGTGGAGCTCCATCCAGTACTTGACCTGGTCACCTTGATCATGCAGGTCAGTAGGTTAATGTTTATCACCTCTGTGTCAGCAATGGTGGCAGCTGAATGCATTCATTACAAGGGGTGTCCACAAACATTTGGACATATAGTGTTTTTTGACTGAAGCTACCACAAATCGCTGTAATAACAGAAGGCCGGATGTACGAGAGAGCATGATGCAGCAGAACCGGGACTGTAATCACTCCCCATTCACACAGTTGTGGATCCCAGAGTGTGTGAAGGGTTTTTTTTTAGGTCACGGCATGAAATTTTCATTATTTGTGGAAAAAAAAGATGGAGAGAAAGGAAGCATCTTACCATGTTCCACTTGGGAAAGAGGAAGTCGGTGCCCACATACTCAAAGAAATGAGCAAATCCCTCTTTCAGCCACACGTCTTCCCACCAGACCGGCGTCACCAAGTCTCCAAACCACTGCAAACCAGAGGAAACAGCCCGGGTTCAAACATCACGGCTGCTGCTGTTGATTACATCACTTATCTGCTGCATCTACCTCTCT
>NC_132879.1:2885401-2932901 GCF_030463535.1 Salminus brasiliensis
TGTGTTCAAATGTTTGGCCTTATAATAGTACATTTACATTATACGTGTAATTACATATTTAATTACAGCAGTATAATTACACTAGTAATTACAACAGTACTTTTGAACATAACTGTATAATAATAATAATAATAATAATAATAATAATGCCAAAACTATATGCAGTTGTGTTCAAAAGTTTGGACACCCCCTGTTCAATTGATGTCAAATGATGTGCTGTTGATGTTTTAAGAGTAAATACTCTGTGAGCATGCAGTACTCTGCAGTAGATGTAGTTAATTAATGCCAACAGCTCAATTACACTATTAACTACAGCAGTACAATTACATTACTAATTGCAAGTATTAGTATTTCAACACTATTCATTTTAATAGTATATTTACATTATTAATTGCAAGTGTAATTACATCACTAATTACAGCAGTATAATTGCACTACCAATTACAACAGTACTTTTGAACACAACTGTATTTAATACAACATTATTATAATAATAATAATAATAATAATAATAACTATATGAAATTTTGTTCAAAGGTTTGGACACCCCCTGTTCAAAAGATGTGCTGTTGATGTTTTAAGAGTAAATACTACAGGAATTCCACAGCAAAGCAGTAATCTGCAGTAGATGTAGTTAATTAAAGCCAACTGTATAATTACACTTAAATACAACTGTATCATTACACTATTAAATATATATATATATATATATATATATACATATATATATATATAAACTGTAATACTACTACTACTACTACTACTACTAATAATAATAATAATAATAATAATGTAATTGTATAAAGTTGTGTTCAAATGTTTGGACACTCCTGTTCAAATCCTGTTCATCGTCTAAGAGGGAATATATAAAAAATACTGTAATTCAGTAGCTCTCACCAATATTTTAGCTTAGTAAATCCAACAGTATAATTACACTATTAATTAATTACTATTACAGTTAATTACCATTCATTGTGATAGCATGTTTACATTATTAAGTGCCAGTGTAATTACAGCATTACACTACGAAATACAATAGTATGTTTACCTAATTTGGTACAACAGCACAATTACAGTATTAATTACAGCAGTACACATGTAATTACAGTGATATCACTACACTGTCAACGACCAACCGTGGGGAGGATTTTGGTAAGCTCTTAAATAAAAGGCAAAAAAGTGTTTAAAAAGTGTCCCAAAACTTCTGGTGGACAGCATATTCACAGCACATGGTGTGTTTGTTGGAAGTGTTGCACCAGGTTTTGTTCACACACACACACACACACACACACACACACACACTCCTCTGCAGAACTCCTCTGTGGAGAAGCTCTCTTTCATCCAGAGCTGACATGGGCACAGTTGGCACAGTTGCTCTCGCAGCAAAGACTCGCAAACACCCTTTCATCCACCACACAGCCTTGTACAGTATACATAAGAGAGGTGATGCGTGTGTGTGTGCGTGTGTGTGTGTGTGTTAGTTCTTGTTCATTTTCAGAACAAATCTTGTTGGTTTTACAGTACAACCAGAGATTAGACCAGACCGTCCAACTGTCCAACACACTGACCCTGACCTGAGGTTTTTCTCTCTGTGTTTAATTTTTTAAACCGAGAGAATAAAAAGTTTCCTTTATGCTTCCTGAAGATTAATACATTCATATATCAATTACAGTTAGCATTCATATCTCCAGCCTCACACAGGAAAATACCTTGTGAACTGTTGTAAAAATATTTGATATATATATATATATATATATATATATATATATATATATATATAATTAATTAATTAATTAATTATTTTTTTTATTTTTCAGGCCATTTTAGAGCATTTCTATTGGTTTTTTTCATCAAGAAATTCTGATAAAATGTAAAGAACAACTGCCAGATTCACATTATGGCAAAGGAAAAAAAAAAAAAAAAAAAAAAAAAAAATATATATATATATATATATATATATATATATATATATATATATATAATATTAGTAGTAGTGGTATTAATGAATTAATTTCTTTATCAATTTGTTTATTTATTTAACTATTTATTTTTGCATATAAATACTCAAGCATACCATATGCAACATATCTGAAGATTATTACTTTTTTTTTTGTACACTAAGAGTAAATAAATGAATCCTCAGCAGGTTCAGACATAGAAGATGTATGTTTAATGTATTTTAGCAGTATTTTTACTGTAACAATTATTTAAAAATAAATAATAAATATTAAAAACTTTTAAAATGAAGCACATAAGTCTGTTCTAACTAAAATTCAGACGTTTATATTTATGTTTATTAATTAATTTACTTATGTATTCATTTATTAACTTACTTACTGCCTTTATACGGTTCTGTACATGTCACCATTTGACATAATGCGGATCTGGCAGTTGTTCTTTACACTGTATCAGAATTTCATGATGAATGGACCAATAGAAATGCTCCAAAATGACTTAAAATACAAGGAGATACAAGGTTTTTGCGTGCCAGTGACAATATCATACGCACATTTATAAGTGTGTGTATGCGTGGGGTGTAGGGAGGGCTGGTCTCTCAGCGGGTTGCTGTTGCAGTGACAGGCCTTATGGCTTGTGCCTGTTTTCCCATCCTGATTTGCGCTCTGCACCGACGCTGAACTCCTCTCAGCAGATGTGCAGACGGATGGTATTCACTTTGTTGAATAAGGCAGGAACGCTGGAAGCAGCACCGCTGCGTCTGGAGGCCGTCAAATAGACAGCGCAAAAATATAAGGGGTGTGGACGGAGTCACTGATCCATAATTATATGATCAAAGGAGATTAAACACGAGCGCTAAGCCGAATACATAGCGCAAACCATGGATTTTTGGGTGTTCATGTATTTGTAATGAGACTGAATGAGCCTGGAAGATGCACAAGGCCGTGGCTAGATATAGAAGATTCTCTACTGAACTGTACTAGACTGTACTATAGTGAAAGTATGGTACTGTATCTCAATCTAACTCAATTAAAAGAGCATAAACTGTACTATAGTGAAAGTATGGTACTGTATCCCAATCTAACTCAATTAAAAGAGCATAAACTGTACTATAGTGAAAGTATGGTACTGTATCTCAATCTAACTCAATTAAAAGAGCAGAAACTGTACTGTAGTGAAAGTATGGTACTGTATCTCAATCTAACTCAATTAAAAGAGCATAAACTGTACTATAGTGAAAGTATGGTACTGTATCCCAATCTAACTCAATTAAAAGAGCTGAAACTGTACTATAGTGAAAGTATGGTACTGTATCTCAATCTAACTCAATTAAAAGAGCAGAAACTGTACTGTAGTGAAAGTATGGTACTGTATCCCAATCTAACTCAATTAAAGAGCTGAAACTGTACTATAGTGAAAGTATGGTACTGTATCCCAATCTAACTCAATTAAAGAGCAGAAACTGTACTATAGTGAAAGTTTGGTACTGTATTCTAATCTAACTCAATTAAAGAGCTGAAACTGTACTATAGTGAAAGTATGGTACTGTATCCCAATCTAACTCAATTAAAAGAGCTGAAACTGTACTATAGTGAAAGTATGATACTGTATCCCAATCTAACTCAATTAAAAGAGCTGAAACTGTACTATAGTGAAAGTATGGTACTGTATCCCAATCAAACTCAATTAAAAGAGCTGAAACTGTACTATAGTGAAAGTATGGTACTGTATCCCAATCTAACTCAATTAAAAGAGCTAAAACTGTACTATAGTGAAAGTATGGGTATTATATCACAGTCAATTAGAAGAGTAGTGTAGTGACCAGCTGAAAACCAAGTGTTTCCAGTTTCTGTTTTTGTTTCTCAAACCTGTTTCATGGCCCTGGAATTGGTGCTGTTGTAACATCTGCTGCTTTGCTCTTAGTGTTGCCAAATTTGAGGTTGTTCTCTGAAAATGGGGACTAGAAAAGAGCAAACTCTGGCATTATGCCATCTTGGCTATTCACCAAGCTGCCAACTAACAGATTAGACCTGCTGAATTCATTAATCTTCAAATTAAAATTTCACTGCAGCGTGTGTGATTCGTGTTCCAGACGACTGCACAGTATAACATAATGTAAACGAACATGACGAGAAATTAGATCCTGCGTCCCTTCGGGAGAATTCGGCTATGGGACAGCTGAGAAGATCTGAAAACTCCTGCAGCCATCAGGCTTGCTCTATATGCCTCGCTTATCACATATTCATACTCTTTACGAGGTGAAAGCCTGACTCCAACTTTGTCTTCTGCCCTCACCTGATGAGCTCCTCGTGCAATGAGTGATGGCATACTAATTTGTATACAGACGTGAATAGAGTAAAAAAAAACAAAAAACAAAACTGTAATTAGTGATCTTTTGGCGAGCTGTCAAGTGTGCATCTCTGTGCAGCTTGTTTTAGGGGGCATGTCGGTGTGTCTTTGCTATGGTAACAATGGGAAAATTTCGCTTTGCTCGGCTCAAAATGCTCAAAAGTCATGTACTAAGTCTCTTAATTAATCATGGGCGTGTTTTTTGGGGTGTAGCGTGCAGTAATAAACCAATCAACCTTTAAGAGCCAGGTGCGGTCTGAATGACCTTGGCAGATTGATATTTCAGTGGTGTAAAGCGTGGGGGGGGTGTACGAGCGTCGGGCTGCACACGCCTGTGTTGACAATTCACTGCTGAGATAGCAACAAATTTTAAATTATAATATTAAATTATATTATTAGCAATCATAAATAGCCATTCACAAATGACTAATGGGTCATTCTGCGAAACGGACGCCGTTTCCACACTGCAATTTTTCTATATTTTCATCAAGAGCATCAAGGCATACCCCTCCCCCCCAAGGCATCAAATGCTGACCTAGGAGCCATATTCACAAAAACTGCAGACACAGGAACCACTTTAAATAAAACGTGACAGGGTGGTATGTGACGGTGTGGTAAATTTCACCCTAAAAAGGCTGCAGTTCTTCATGTGGTTAACTTTCTGGCTTAGGACACACACACCAATCAATTTAACACACCATTACTTACATTAATAGACTAAAAAGTGTCAATACAGTCTATTTTGTGTGACGGGGTGGTTGGGTTGAGCTTAAAGGACCCTGTCTATCACGAAACAGCCACAAACAAACAGTCTTTTTGCTTTTTAATTCAGTCCCTGGCTGCTATAAAGGCTCAAATGATGCCACTTCCTCTTTATGATGTCAATTAAAGCAACAGTCCATTGTTTTCAGACCAAACTAGTTAGTGTGACAGGGTGGTAAGACAATAAACTGAGGGACCCACACATATTACACAGGTTTTTACTTTGAATAAATGCAAAATATATTTTGAGATGATTAAAGCTTTGATAAAAACTTTATTATGAATTTATTTGGGAAAATATTTTAGATGCAAATGTCATGTGCTAATTATTTAAAAAAAAAATTTAACTTATTACAGATTATGGGCCCCAACTTACATCCCACCAACAGTCTATTTTCACTCCTTCCACCTGCTTCACTTAAACAGAGACGCTGCTTGTGAATATATCTACGCTGATGGCTGCGGTGGTCTCTAAATGAGGGGTGTTCAGGTCAATTTCTGGCGTATTGCTACGTATCTTAGCAAAGGAAAACACAGGAGGTGCGCCACTGACTGAAAACAGCCTAGGCAGACGTTTGTCAACAGTCAGGCGTCCGTTGCTATCTCGGCAGTGAATTGTCAACACAGGCGTGTGCAGCCCGGCACTCGTACACCCCCCCACGCTTTACACCACTGAAATATCAATCTGCCAAGGTCATTCAGACCGCACCTGGCTCTTAAAGGTTGATTGGTTTATTACTGCACGCTACGCCCCAAAAAACACACCCATGATTAATTAAGAGACTTAGTACATGACTTTTGAGCGTTTTGAGCCGAGCAAGGTGAACTTTTCCTGTCGTTACCATAGCAATGACACACGACACGCCCCCAAAATCAAGCTGCACGGAGATGTGGGCTTGACAGCTATGTTAGTCTTTAAGACGCAGTGTTATCTCATATGTCATGTTTACAAGAACACCTGAATTAATACGCTTTAAGCTTAATTAATTTTTTCACATCAGTGTTTAGACACAATCTTAGAAGCTATTTTAAGACCTCACTCATGTTTTTAATGGATCTGCGAGAGCCCTGTTTATCCGCCAGCCCATGTTTTTGACTGCTACTGTACAAAGAGAACAGAGCGGTGTAATTCCTGCGCGTTTTGCAGCTGCTCATGTCGTTACACAACTATTCCTAAATGGTTTGACGAGAATCAACAGTGTCGTGAAGGCGCATCGTGTTAGATGATTTCTGACAGCTTGCTCTTTGGCGTAGTCGGCAGGTTGATCCCTGTTACCTGACTGGAGTGTCAATTATGAGGAGGAACTGAGAGATATCACCCAATTATAGATTGAAACAAAGCCTGTCAGGCCAAAGGAGTCTAGAGAAGAAGGCTCGATGCAGATACGCCTCCGTCGAAACGAGAGATGGAGAGGCTTAAAAAAGTGGCTTAAAATAAAGAAATAAATAAAAGAGTGCCGCTCAGTTCTCCGACATATAAAGGCCATTTCCTTCGGGCTGAGAAAAGGCTGTTTTTTATAGGCAACCTTTAAAAAAAATGTGCCGCGCATTTACGACATAAAAACTCACAGAGGTCCCCAAAACAAGGCAGGCTGGCTGTGTAGAGCTGTATCAGATCTGACAGACACAAAGGCAGCAGGTCCAACGTAGAGGGCCGGAAAAAGCCAGGCTGGTCCTGTACTCTCGAACTTCTAAATAATTGAGAGCGAACTCCCAGCTCGGACGTTTTTGCCGAGAGGATGGGAGACCAGCCTCTGCTGGAGACCAGAGTAGGTGTAAAGGAATACGAGGAGGGGGAGCTGTTTACTCTACTCAGCAAAACAACAACAACAACAACAATAAAATTACTATAAAAATTTATTTTTATACCACCGAATGGTTGCTAAGCTGTTGCTATGTGGTCACGAGGGTGAAACTGTTTTGTTTTTTTTGTTAGGTGGTTGCTATGGTGTTCTGGCTGGTGGCTATGATGTTGCGAGCTGGTTGCTGTATCACAGCATCACAGATGGTTGCTATGGTTTTGTTAGGTGGTCTTTATAGTGTTGCTATGTAGCTATAGTATTCCAACTGGTTGCTATGGCACTGCAAGGTAGTCTCTATGGTGTTGCTAGGGGGTTGTTATAGTATCTCAGGTGGTTGCAGTGATGCAAATGGGTGCTATAATGTTGCTAGGTGGTTACTATGGTGTAGCTAGGTGGTTGTTATAGTATGCTAGGTGGTCACTATGGTGTAGCTAGGTGTTTGCTGTGGCATTCCAGGTGGTTGCTATGGTGCAGATGGGTGCTATAATGTTGCTAGGTGATCAGTACGTGATATAGCATCCTAGGTGCTTGCTATGGTGTTTCTAGATTAATTGCTTTAG
This sequence comes from Salminus brasiliensis, assembly GCF_030463535.1. Taxonomy (NCBI): domain Eukaryota; kingdom Metazoa; phylum Chordata; class Actinopteri; order Characiformes; family Bryconidae; genus Salminus; species Salminus brasiliensis. The sequence goes on from NC_132879.1 coordinate 2,892,831, forward strand.
TGTGGCTAGGTGGTCACTATGGTGTTTCTAGATGGTTGCTACGGTGTTACTAGGTGGTCACTATGATGCTGCTAGATGACTGCTACAATGTTGTTTGGTGGTTGATGTAGTGTCCCAGGAGGTTGCTATAAAGCTACGCTGTTGCTAGGTGGTGGCTATGGTTTTGTTAGGTGGTAGGTGCTGTAATGTTGCTAGGTGGTCACTATGCTATAGCTAGGTGTTTGATGTGGCATCCTAAGTGATTGCTATGATGCAAATGAGTGCTATAATGTTACTAAGTGGTCACTATGCTGTAGCTAGGTGGTTGTTATAGTATGCTAGGTGGTCACTATGATGCTGCTAGATGACTGCTACAGTGTTGCTAGGTGGTTGATGTTGTATCCCAGGTGGTTGATGTGAAGATATGCTGTTGCTAGGTGGTGGCTATGGTTTCGTTGGGTGATAGGTGCTGTAATGTTGCTAGGTGATCACTAGGGTATAGCTAGGTGTTTGATGTGGCATCCCAAGTGATTGTTATGATGCAAATGAGTGCCATAATGTTGCTAGGTGATCACTATGATGCTGCTAGATGATTGCTACAGTGTTGCTAGGTGGTTGATGTGAAGATATGCTGTTGCTAGGTGGTGGCTATGGTTTCGTTGGGTGATAGGTGCTGTAATGTTGCTAGGTGATCACTAGGGTATAGCTAGGTGTTTGATGTGGCATCCCAAGTGATTGTTATGATGCAAATGAGTGCCATAATGTTGCTAGGTGATCACTATGATGCTGCTAGATGATTGCTACAGTGTTGCTAGGTGGTTGATGTTGTATCCCAGGTGGTTGATGTGAAGTTATGCTGTTGCTAGGTGGTGGCTAAGGTTTTGCTAGATGATAGGTGCTGTAATGTTGCTAGACAGTTGCTAAGATATACCAGGTGGTTGTTCAGGTGTAGCTGCTGTGGATTTTCGTGGTACAACACTGTAAACAAGCAGTACAGTGAATGAACCTGGATGAAGGACCATGGTCTCCATATTCAGCTGAGATGCAGTTAGACATTCTTCCTCACCCAGATCGCTTCTGTGGTGCCAATAAAGACAATCGCTATCAGCCTCCGCTCACCCTAACCAGCTTACATTACAGCCTAAATGGTGGAATATGGAAGAGCAAACAGTGGCCACTGTCTCTCCCAGACCCATTCAGTGCAGAGCCGCAAATGAGATCAGCCATTAATGCAGATTGAGTGAATATGACATATTAACCACATCGCCTGTGGTGGGGTAAATTGAGTAGCAATCTGCTCCGTTATTACATCTCCATCAGCGGGTGTAGAAATCAGTAACTTCGCCTCCAGATAGGGGCAGCAGAAGCACAGCTGAAGGGATTTGATGTGATTATGCATGGACCTTTACATGGCACACATAGAGCATAGCTTGTCACTCAGCTGTCAAAATACACTGTTCTGCATAAAAGTGGAGGTGTGGAAGACAGGATGAATGGGTGGATTGATGGATGGAAGTAGGAAATAAACAAAGAAAAAGGTAACAAATGTAAGAAAAATGGTGGTTGGATGGAAGATGGATAGATAAAAGGATGGATGGATGAGTGAATGGATGGAACGAAGGATGGATGAAAAGAAAGAAGGACAGATAGATGTGTGGATGGATGGATGAAAGGAAGGATGGGTAGATAGATTGAAAGAAAGAAGAATGCATAGATGGAGGGACAGATGGATACATAAAGGGATGGATGGAAGATGGGTAGATAAATGGATGGATGAAAAGAAGGAATAGAAGAAAAAAGAAATGAAGGAATAAATGGAGAGTGATGGTTTAATAGATGGATGGAAGGATAGATAAAAGATTGAATGGATGGATGGATGGATAGATTGATGGATGGATGTAGAGGTAACGGGTTAAAAGAATGGATGGATGGAAGCAAGGAGAGGTAAAGGGTCGGATGGATGAATGGATGGATGGATAGGTAAAAAAGTTGGATGGGTGGATAAATGGAGGGAGAGGTAAAGGGTTGAATGGAGGGAGGGATGGATGGATGGAAGGAGAGGTAAAGGGTTGGATGGATGGATGGATGGATGGATGGATGGATGGATGGAGAGGTAATGGGTTGAATGGATGGATGGATGGATGGAAGGAGAGGTAAAAGGTTGAATGGATGGATAGATGGATGGCTGGTGAGGTAAAAGGTTGAATGGATGGATGGATGGATGGATAGATAGATGGATAGGTAAAAAGGTTGGATGGGTGGATGGATGGAAGGAGAGGTAAAGGGTTGAATGGATGGATGGATGGAAGGAGAGGTAAAAGGTTGGATGGATGGATGGATGGATGGAGAGGTAACGGGTTGAATGGATGGATGGATGGATGAAAGGTAACGGGTTGAATGGATGGATGGATGGATGGATGGATGGATGGAAGGAGAGGTAAAAGGTTGAATGGATGGATAGATGGATGGATGAATGGATGGATGGATGTAAAGAGAGGTAAAAGGTTGAATGAATGGATGGATGGATGGATGGATGAATGGATGGATGGGTGGATGGAAGGAGAGGTAAAAGGTTGAATGGATGGATGGATGGATGAATGGATGGATGGAAGGAGAGGTAAAAGGTTGAATGAATGGATGGATGGCTGGTGAGGTAAAAGGTTGAATCGATGGATGGATGGATGGATGGATGGATGGATGAATGGATGGATGGCTGGTGAGGTAAAAGGTTGAATGAATGGATGGATAGGTAAAACGGTTGGATATGTGGATGGAAGGAAGGAGAGGTAAAAGTTGAATGGATGGATTGGATGGATGCTTGCTATGAAGTTATTATGGTGTTGCTAGGTGGTGGCTATGGTATCCCAAGTAGTTGCTGCTGTACCCCATGTGCTTGGTTGGGTATTACTAGTGCATTTGTATCATTTGTGTGACAGGTTTGTATCATCACAAACCTTTACACCCAGTTCACTTCGCATAGGAAAATAAAATCCGTAAAAATCTGTTGCTATGTGGAAACAGTATATCAGATCAAAAAGCATGAAGAACTGAACGAAACGGATCAACAAAGCCAGCAGAGCTGGGCTCCACTGCCTCATATTCATCGCTAACAATCGTCAGGAAAGTGGATTTTCGTGGAACAATACTGTAAAAAAGCAGTACAGTGAATGAACCTGGATGAAAGACCATGGTCTCCATATTCAGCTGAGATGCAGTTAGACATTCTTCCTCACCCAGATCTCTTCTGTGGTGCCAATAAAGAAATGGATGGAGAGGTAAAAGGTTGAATGGATGGAGGGATGGATGGATGAATGGATGGATGGAGAGGTGAAAGGTTGAATGGATGGAGGGATGGATGGATGAATGGATGGATGGAGAGGTGAAAGGTTGAATGGATGGAGGGATGGATGGAGGGATGGATGGATGGATGTAGAGGTAAAAGGTTGAATGGAGGGAGGGATGGATGGATGGAGAGGTAAAAGGTTGAATGGAGGGAGGGATGGATGGATGGAGAGGTAAAAGGTTGAATGGAGGGAGGGATGGATGGATGGAGAGGTGAAAGGTTAAATGGATGGAGGGATGGATGGATGGAGAGGTAAAAGGTTGGATGGAGGGATGGATGGATGGATGGATGGATGGATGGAGAGGTAAAAGGTTGAATGGAGGGATGGATGGAGAGGTAAAAGGTTGAATGGATGGAGGGATGGAGAGGTAAAAGGTTGAATGGAGGGATGGATGGATGGATGGAAGGAGAGGTAAAAGGTTGAATGGATGGATGGATGGGTGGGTGGATGGATGGATGGGTGGGTGGGTGGATGGATGGATGGAAGTGAAAAAATAAAGCATGGTTGCACACATGGATGGAAATAAAGAAATGAAGAAAGTATTAACAGATGTATAAAGGGAAGAAAAGAGACAGACAGACAGAGAGACAGACAGACAGATAGAACTGTATTTATGAATTATGGATACTGTGAGAAGTATCAGGAGGAGGAGATGAGCAAAGTCTTTTATTTATTTGTAAATTGAGATTCAGCATCCAGACGTACTTCATGCCTGGAGGTGGTATATTATCAGTATCATTACAAACCTCAGCTTTATTACTTTAGCATAGCAAAAGCAAGCAGATGACTCACACTCCAAAACAAAGGGCCAAACAGGCCAGAAAAATAAAAAAAATATATCAGAGCTGAGACATCAAACCTAACGAGGTAAATAAATAAATAAATATTAGCCAGACAGAGCGCTCGAGGGGAGATAAAACCAGAACAGACGTTCCAGTAAACAGACTTTTATCAGCGCTACACAAAGAAATCAAACACATACAAGAACTCTAGTCGTGTTCACACCTGGACCCAGTCACTGAGGTGTGGCATGTCCTAGCATCCAGTGACTGATTAGGGATTCATAGTGTAGGAAGTACTTTACAATCTCTCCAGTCTTTTCAGAACAGGCAACATCTACCACTAGTCCTAACAGTCCACACTAAACTCCAGCTTTCTCAGCAGTAAGTCTTGTAGTGTCCACTCCTTCCTATAGGTCACCCAGCAGGGCCCAATAAGAGCATCGGACAAAACCCTGTGACACCCGCAGAAATATTCATTTAATGGAAGGTTTATGAATGGTCAGCATTGTCCATTTTCAATCTAAACCAGCCTGGAGAACTTTGAAAAACAAGTCCTGTGGACTCTCCTAAGTAACGTTATGAGAAATGGTTTGTGTGGAGAAAACAGGCTGCAGAATTTCAGGAAAGGTTGAAGAAAACCTTTCCTGCATCCTAAGCACATTGTAAAGATTCCTAACAAAAAGAAGCTCTAAACGTCTAACTGCTCAACGCATTTAAACCGCCTGTCCTGTGGACTGATGACGTTAGGAGAAAAAGGTTGAATGGATGGAAGAAAGAAATGAAGGATGGATAGTGATAGATGGATGAATAGAAAAAAGGATTGATGGATGGATGGATGGATGGATGGACGGACAGATGGATAAAAGGATAAATAAATTGATGGATGGGTAGATAAAAGAACTGATAGATGGATAGAATCATAGATAAAAGGATGGATGGATGGATGGGTGGAAGGGTAGATAAAAGGATGGATGGATGGATGGGTGGAAGGGTAGATAAAAGGATGGATGGAAGGGTGGAAGCGTAGAAGGGTAGATTAAAGGATGGATGGATGGACGGATAGAAGCATAGCTAAAAGGATGGATGGATGGGTGGATGGAAGGGTAGATAAAATGAAGGATGGATGGATGGACAGAAGAGTAGATAAAAAGATGGATGGATGAAGGGGTGGAAAGGTAGATAAAAGAATGGATAGATGGATAAAAGCATAGATAAAAGGATTGATGGGTGGATGGATGGGTGGATGGAAGGGTAGATGAAATGAAGGATGGATAGATGGATAGAAGCATAGTTAAAAGGATGGATATATGGAAGGGTGGAAGGGTACAAGGGTAGATTTAAGGATGGATGGACGGATAGAAGCATAGCTAAAATTATGGATGGATGGATGGATGGATGAGTAGATAAAAGTATAGCTGGATGGATGGATGGATGGGTGGAAGGGTAGATAAAAGAATGGATGGAGGGATGGATGGGTAGATAAAAGGATGGATGGATGGATGGATGAGAAGATAAAAGGATAGCTGGATGGATGGATGGATGGGTAGAAGGGTAGATAAAAGGATGGATGGAGGGATGGATGGATGAATGGGTAGATAAAAGGATGGATGGATGGATGGATGGGTGGAAGGGTAGATAAAAGGATGGATGGATGGATGGGTAGAAGGGTAGATAAAAGGATGGATGGATGGATGGGTAGATAAAAGGATGGATGGATGGGTGGAAGGGTAGATAAAAGGATGGATGGAGGGATGGATGGATGGATGGATGGGTAGATAAAAGGATGGATGGATGGATGATAGATAAAAGGATGGATGGATGGATGGATGGATGGATGGATGGGTAGATAACAGGATGGATGGATGGATGGGTGGAAGGGTAGATAAAAGGATGGATGGATGGGTGGAAGGGTAGATAAAAGGATGGATGGAGGGATGGATGGATGGGTAGATAAAAGGATGGATGGGTGGATGGATGGATGGATGGGTAGATAAAAGGATGGATGGATGAGTGGAAGGGTAGATAAAAGGATGGATGGAGGGATGGAAAAAATGATTGATGGATGAGTGGATGGAAGAAAGAAAGAAACTGAAGGAAAGAAAGAAAAAAAAGAAAGAGAGATAAAAGCCAGGCTGGATGGATGGAAGGATGGAAGGAAGGAAGGTATAAAGTATGGATAGATGAATGAAAGGAAGAAATGGGCATCTAAACGTCTAGCTGTATGATACATTTGGAAAGAAGGTCCTGCGGACTGATTAAGTTAGGAGCATAAAAGGTATGTGTGGAGAAAACACAGAATTTTAATGGAAAGAACACGTCTCCAACTGTTAAGCATGGGGGTGGATGGATCATCAGCCAGTGGAACAGGGAACATTTCACTGGTGTCGCAAAGAAAGGATTCCATCAAACAACCAGAGAATTCTGGAAGCGAACATCACATCAACTGTGACCTTAAAGCTTAAGAGGAAAAAAACAGATCAGCTCCTACAGCAGGACGATGCCACTAAGTGTGAGTTAAGGTCACCCAGCAGGAGTCTGGGACACCATGAGACACAAATGTGCGACAGCTACACAAATATGACCTCAATGGCAGATCGAGGACAACCTGTCCTTCATCCACGCCACAAACATCGAGATCTGCACAAGTCTGATGTGGACAGGTACAATATGTTTCCAAATGTTTGTGGACACCCTTCTCAGGAATGCATTCAGCTACTTGAAGTTGCACTCATGACTGACACAGATGCAAACATGCACATGCACACATCTTGCCTAGTCCCTGTAGAGACAGACTGCCAAAAGAATAGGACTCTCTGGAGCAGATAAACATGAACCTACTGCCAGGCATGGGATTGGCCAGTTGGGATAGACGTGGAGCTCAGTTTTTGGAAGAAACAATGGATGAGCAGGTGTCCCAATATTTTTGTCATTTCAAGTGTCATGATAAGAACATAAGGGAAACTGTTAAGCATGAGGGTGGGTGGTTCAGACCTTCAGGCTGTGCTGCCTGCTTTCACTAGGAGTGGGAGGAATGGAGGTGAACCTCCATCTGAAACACCATCTGTAAAAAAAAAAAAAGCAACCAGCAACCAGAACAAGAACAACCGCAAGCCCTACAACGGTTTCCCGAGCATTTCCCCTCATTCGACACCTGAGGGAAAGTGGGAGAACTGTGAATTCGATTTTTCCGCCGGATCATTCCCTCAACACTCGAGTGGCTGTGTGACTGCATTAGATTGGGTAGTTGGCCCAGGATTGGAACCACTACCCACCGCTACTAACCTCCCTCTGCTAATCAGTTCTCTCCACCCAAGAGACGCTGGAGAAGTGCGACAAGCGTGATGTATGGCACGCCAGCACTCCACCGCCTCGCTGAGGTATCAGCAAGCAGACAGGCCTTTTAACGTACGGCGGAAAGGAAGGCGGGACGAGGCCTGATCTAATGCATTCTCAATAGCTGAGCAGATCAATATGTCAGGTGAAGTTAGAGCCTGCTCTTGAACGGCCTCCCGCAGAGTGACCCCCACACGCACAGGCACGACCACAGCGGGAGGGGAACAATTAGAGCCATGACATTTCGCCGCTACAGACGAGATTACAGGCGTAAACAGGGCGGGCTTGACTGAATGACGGGTTAAAGAGCAGAATCTGAGCCGAGAAACGGTGAGAAATTAAAGACAAACATGAGAAGATTCTCCCAGGAGAGAGAGAGAGCGAGAGCAAGGTACTGTGAGGGTGCTTTTATTAAAAAGTGGTGGCTAATATCACTCCGTATACACCATGCATGCACTCTCATACACTCCGCTATGGATAAATATGGATGCATTATTAAGAAAGATCAGAAAATCTGTTATACACTCCCACCAATAGGAGGCGCTTCATTCCAGATATGACGTCCAGATTCACCACAAACCCCGTTTAACTACTTTACTGACACTTCCTCTCCTGTCTTGCCTCTCCTTTCCACTGCATGTCTGGACGGTTTCCGAGCCCGGTGAGCTAACTGTACTTGGTGCCACCGGTCCGTTCGGTGGGAGGGTTTACTGACGTAGGGGTCCATTAGCGTCACATTAGCGTCACCATACTTCCAGTACCGAAACGTATTGCCTCTTCAACTGCACTGCTGCTTCTGACCTGTAGCATCATGAAGTTTAGCATATTTGAGATGGCTACGGGCCTCGTCCGACATTGCTAACGCGGTATTAGCATGCCAGCTACAACACCGATCGACGCTAATGCAGTGTTCGTAAGGCCCGGCTACTAAGCTCATCCAACAAAGCTGCTATAGTGCCTACTGGGCTCGTCCAACATCGCTACTGTGGCGTTAGCGTGACCCAGCTACCAGGCTCATCCCACATCACAACCGTGGTGTTAGCTCGGCCTAGCTCGCTCATCGGAAACTAGCATTACCATCACGTGGCAAACACTTAAAAGTGAATTGCAGGTTTTCTGTATTAAAGGCTGGTGTGTAACAGCTGTGCTGGACTGGGTTCATGATTTTGTGGCAGTATGTCGTCTATTGTAGTGGATTCTAGCATTATTTGGCATCCTACACCCCAGAACTACTGGTCTAATGGGTCTGTACTGGTGCGGAACCTTTCGACCCTGTAAGGTTCTGCTAATCTGTACCTCATGTCCTTAGTAAATACACTGGCGGAGCTGACTAGCTCATGGATCCACATGAGTACCAGATCAGCGGAATCTAAGAGAGGATGTTTCAGTACAGTTTTCGGACGCAGCCGGCCGTCAGCGGTTCTCTCCAGTAGCCTGGCCTAAACACTGCTTCACTGAGCTCCCCCATAAACCATAGTGACCACATAACTGACCATAAAATACATAGAAGTTCACATACACACACATATTTACTGACTGAGAGTTTAACATTTACTGTTACCTGAACCTTCCCCTGAACTTCCCAGCAGAGCTCGCTGCTCCTTGTAGGCCATGCAGACTATGTGCTGACCTCAGGGCAGCAGATCTCTGCCGGAGGTCTCCAATATAATAAATAAATACATTCCTTAATAACTACATTTCAAATAAAATGGGCAGAAACCTCTCTTTATGGTTCTTACATCGTGCAGGCACAAAGGTGCTTCAACTGGATCCATAGAAGAACCACTTTTGGTTCCATGAAGAACCTTGTTTGTCATAGAGATGTAGAACCGTGAGGAACATCTGAAATGATAAGCAACCATTAAATCAAGCGAAGGTTCTTTACAAACACATCTCTATTACAAACCAGGTTTTCTTAAGGAACCAACCATGGTTCTTCTATGGCATCCCTCAAGGAACCAGTTGAAGAACCTTTATTTTTTAGACCATGGAATAAAAAGCTGCGATAGGAACCTGTTAAAGCCAGCCTCTCTCTCTCTCTTTCTCTCACTAATTGGGCAAAACGTCAATAAGAACGAACACCCATACTGCACGCTGACATCTCAAGCTCACTTTGATTAGTGCGAGTGTGTAGGTGTGTGTGTGTTAGAGTGTAAGTGTGTTAGCATCATTCAAGCCTCAGTGACTACATCTAGGATAAATTGGGAAAATGTGGGAATTTGATTTTCGCCATTCCGTCTCTATCAGACCTTACAATACTCCGCACCAGGACTGGGGCTACCACCCACCTCTGAAATCCTCCGCCTGATAATCAGTCCTCTCCAGCCAGAGACAGTACTGGTGAAGTGGGACAACCAGGAATCTGCGATGCCAGCAGAAGCCCCTGGCTCCGAACAAGGCTCAGACCACCCAGCCAAAAAATCAGGCTTTAATTTCCCCTCTACTGACTGACCACACCTCCACAGCAGGTGTGTGTGTTAAAGTGATGCACTATATGGACAAAAGTATTGGGACACCTGCTCATTTGTTGTTTCTTCTGAAATTAAGAGCATTTAGAAAAGCTGATCCTGCTGATCCAGGGAAGAAGAAGAAGAAGGCTTTCTACTAGATTTTGGAGGATTTTGGAGCATTGCTGTGAGGATTTGATTGCACTCAGCTACTTCACGTTGCACTCATTGTTGACACACACATTATACACCTGTAGAGAAGCTCCTATTGGCGCAATGCTGCTGTCTAATGGCAGGTGTGGGCTAGAGGGGTGTGTATAAAGCCCCCCAGCTGCATTGAGCTGTGGGGCAGTGGAAGAACTGTGTTCTTTGGAATGACGGATGGTGGTGCTCCATCCAAAACCTTTGGAAAAGTTGGGGAGTTGGGGATGGTGGAGGTGAGGTGGTGATCATTCAACATCCTGACCTCACTAACGCTCTTGTCGCTGAATGCAATCAAATCCTCACAGCAACGCTCCAGCTCCAAAATCCTTGATGAGTCTGGGCTGGGCTCAATTTGACTGGTTCCAATGGCTCATATTTTAAGGGGTGGATCTATATATTAGGCAGTGAGTGGACATTCAGGTCTTGAAGGTGATGGAGGCAAATGTAAGAATCTGAGACACTTTGACAAGAACCAAACCGTGAGGTTCTAGACAATGACTGGGTCAGAATATCTCCAGAACATCAGGCATCAGGTCTTGTGGGGGGTTCTTCGTATGCTGTGGTCAGTACCTACCAAAAGTGCTCCAAGAAAGGACAACCGGTGAACCAGCAGAAGGGGTCATAGGCACCCAGGCTTCTCACTGATGCTCATGGAGGCCCCACCTTACATCCTACAGGGCTTCAGAGCTGTTTTAGTGGCATGAAGGGGAAGCTGATCTGTGTATAGGGATAAGATGGGCAGCTTTTCCATGGTGCCTCCTGCAGAACATGCCAGATGTAATTCAAGTCCATGGCTGTGTTCCAATACAAAGACAAATGAGCCTCCTTTCCCCTCCCTGCACCGTTTTACTCAGCAAATCTCTGATCCTGGAATGAACTGGCTTCCGTTTTTTAACAAAACACTGCTGAATGCTCTTGTTTCTAGTTCCTTTTGAGAGTTTCCTCTGCAGAAGTTCAGAAAAGCTGTAAAACTCACCAGGCTTTTAGCAAAATTAGCAAATAAGCTAATGCAATCATCCAATAAAAGAAGAGAAATGAAAAAATACCACTTTTAATATCGACTGCAGTCTCAGAATTACTCAACCCCGCCATCACAAGCGTCTTTAGTACTTAGTAGAACCCAGACACCAGCTTCTGGCAGCAGCGTTCCTGAGGAACCATTAGAGAGGATTTTACCACTTAAATATTCCTCTCCATGCGGAGAGCTGGAGCTGCTGTAGGAACACTGTGCACACAGAGCTGAACTGAGCAGAACGGGGCTCTTCTCTTTGCTTTGCCGTCCCTCAAGCGATGAGGAACGGAGTAAAGACACGGAGGAGCTGCGCGAGGATCTCACAGCTAAAAATAACCCCCCTGCTCAAACACGAGAAAATACGCTGCCCCCTGTAGGAGCGGTGTTAATGTGTAAAACTCCCAACAAACTCCCACAGAGAGACTGATTAGAGAGAGAGAGAGAGAGAGAGAGAGAGAGAGAGAGTAAGAGGAGGAGAGAGAGAGAGAGAGAGAGAGAGAGAGAGAGAGAGTAAGAGGAGGAGAGAGAGAGAGAGAGAGAGAGAAAGAGGAGGAGAGAGAGAGAGAGAGAGAGAGAGAGAGAGAGAGAGAAAGGGTGAGAGACAGAGAGAGAGAGAGAGGAAGAGGAGGAGGAGAGAAAGAGAGAGAGAGAGAGAGACAGAGAGAGAGAGAGTAAGAGGAGGAGGAGAGAGAGAGAGAGAGAGAGAGAGAGAGAGAGAGAAGGAGGGAGAGAGAGAGAGAGAGAGAGAGAGAGAGAGAGTTTCCCTTATCTCTCTTAGGTCTATGTTTCTCTCTCTCTCTCTAATCTAATCTCTCTTTCTCCCTCTCTCTCTCTCTCTCTCTCTCCTCCTCTTACTCTCTCTCTCTCTCTGTCTCTCACCCTTTCTCTCTCTCTCTCTCTCTCTCTCTCTCTCCTCCTCTTACTCTCTCTCTCTCTCTCTCTCTCTCTTTCTCCCTCTCTCTCCCCCCTTCTTTCTCTCTCTCCCCCTTTCTCTCTCTCTCCCTCTCTCTCTCTCTCTCTCTCTCTCTCTCTCTCTCTCTCTTTCTCCCTCTCTCTCCCCCCTTCTTTCTCTCTCTCCCCCTTTCTCTCTCTCTCCCTCTCTCTCTCTCTCTCTCTCTCTCTCTCTCTCTCTCTCATCTGTGTGTGTGAATTGTGGTAGATAAACCCAGAGTGTTGTGTGTGTGTGTGTGTGTGTGTGTGTGTGTGAAGCGCAGTGGTGGGTCTAACTGGTGGGTGTGTGTGCATGTGAGAAGCGTAGTGTGTGTGTGTGTGTGTGTGTGTGTGTGTGTGAGAAGCGTAGTGTGTAAGAAACATAGTGTGTGAGTATGTGTGGGTGTGTGTGTGAGAGAGAGAGGCGTTGTGGGTGTGTGTGTGTGTGTGTGTGTGTGTGTGTGTATGTATGTTAACTCTGTGTTTAGCTGCTGTTCAGTATCTGAATCCTGAGGAAAGGCCTCTGCTCCTCACCGATAAGCTGCCAAATAATCCTCCTCAACAAAAGCCCTCGTTCTCCCGGCCGCTCCGCACAAAGCCCAGCGACACACACACACACACACACACTCACACACCACACACACACACTCTCAGAACACACTGCCACCCCTGCGTCCTCCCCCAGTCCGGAGGAGGAAGAACGAGGAACCCAATTCTCCAGAACACAGAACTACAGCAGCGGCGTCCGAGACCCCAGTGTCTGACCCCCTACTGATCAACCGGAGAGAGAGAGAGGGCGAGAGAGAGGGAGGCTGTGTGTGTATCTATGTGTTCAGTGTGAGTAATGTATTCATACTCAGTTACAGAGTTCATAGAGTACTTAGAGTAATCTCTCTCTCTCTCTCTCTCTCTCTCTCTCTCTCTCTCTCCCTCTCTCTCTCTCTCTATCTCTCTCTCCCTCTCTCTCCCTCTCCCTCTCTCTCCCTCTCCCTCTCTCTCTCTCTCTCTCTCTCCCTCTCCTTCTCTTTTTCTCCCTCTCTCTCTCTCTCTCACTCTCTCTTTCTCTCTCTCTCTCTCACTCTCTCTCTCTCCCACTGCTGTGACCAACTAGCTCCAGTGTTTACGGACATTTTTAACAGATCACTGGAACTCTGCTCTGTTCCAGCCTGCTTCAAAACCTCCACCATCATTCCAGTTCCCAAGAAATCCACCATCACCGGACTGAATGACTACAGGCCTGTCGCCCTGACCTCTGTAGTCATGAAGGTCTTTGAACGCCTGATCCTAGCCCACCTGAAGTCCATCACAGATCCCCTGCTGGACCCCCTGCAGTTTGCGTACCGAGCAAACAGGTCTGTCGATGATGTGGTCAACCTGACCCTGCACTTTATCCTGCAACATCTCGACAGCCATGGAAACTATGCTAGGGTTTTGTTTGTGGACTTTAGCTCGGCCTTTAACACTGTTGTGCCGCAGCTTCTTCAGGCCAAGCTCTCCCAGCTGTCAGTGCCAGACTCCATGTGTCGGTGGATCGTGGATTTTCTGACAGACAGGAGACAGCAGGTGCGGCTGGGGAAGCACACTTCAGACCTCCGGACACTCAGTACTGGAGTCCCTCAGGGTTGTGTTCTTTCACCCCTTCTCTTTAGCCTCTACACTAATGACTGTGTCTCCAAAGATCCAGCTGTAAAGATCCTGAAATTTGCAGATGACTCCACTCTGGTGGGCCTCATAGCCAACGGTGATGAGTCTGCTTACAGAAAGGAAATTGAGCAGCTGGTGTCCTGGTGCAGCAACAACCACCTGCTGCTAAACACAGAAAAGACTGTAGAGATGGTGGTGGACTTCCGACGCAATCCACCCACCCTTCCCCCCCTCCACATCAACAACACTGCAGTATCAATGGTGGAGTCACTCAAGTTCCTGGGCACCACCATTTCCAGAGACTTGAAATGGGAGAAAAACACCATCTCCATCATCAAGAAAGCTCAACAAAGAATGTACTTCTTGAGACAGCTCAAGAAATTCAACCTGCCACAGACCCTGATGATCCAGTTCTACACAGCGATCATCGAGTCCATTATCACAGCCTCCATAACTATCTGGTTTGGTTCCTCCACCTCACAAGAAAGAACCAAACTCCAGCGCATCATCAGGACAGCAGAGAGGATCATAGGATGTAACCTGCCATCACTTCAGCAGATCTACTCCAGCAGGATGAGGAAGCGGGCTGGCAAGATTACATCTGACCCCTCACATCCTGGACACCTCCTCTTCCAGGCACTCCCCTCGGGTAGAAGACTGCGGTCCATCAAAACCAGCACAACACGTCATGCTAACAGCTTCTTCCCCAGAGCTGTAGCGCTCCTCAATCACAGTGGTCACCTCCCACTGTAAACCTCTAAACTTACAACTGAACTGTACCAAACCGGACTGAACAGTCATTTGCACTCTGCCTATTTTGCACTATGACTATTTGCACACCTGTACAGATGTTCTTTTCTTTTCTGTAAATACATCTTTCAGCTCTTTATTACCTTTATTACCTTTAGTACTTTCTACTTTTTTTTAATTTATCCCCTACCCTATTTATTGTTTAGTGTAATTTTCCTTTAGTTTAAGACTGTGTTCTGTGTTTCTTTGTTACTTGTCATACGTGTTGCTCTCACCAAGACAAATTCCTTGTATGGGTAACATACTTGGTGAAATAAAGAGATTCTGATTCTGATTCTGATTCTCTCTCTTTCTCTCTCTCTCTCTCGGACGAGGGACGCAGTGATAAATCGGACGCTGGGCTGTAAATCTCTCCAGCTCGGACAGTTACGGCTTCATGTGCAAGCGGTCGTCTCTGGGATGGGTCTGGAATGGCTGCACGGACTCAGAGCACGCACACACACACACACACACACACACACACACACACGCACATATATCAGGCCAGGGAAGGTGGTGTTTTACAGTGTGTGACGGACAGAAGGGAACGTCATACACTCTCCACTCTGTCCTGGGGATTCTCTCGTCACCGATTCCGACTATATCTCTGCTACACTATATGTCCAAATGTTTGTGGACAACCCTTCTAATGAATGCATTCAGCTACTTTAAGCTGCACCTATCGCTGACACTGATGTGGAAACACACACAAACACACACAGCTTGTCTAGTCCCTGTAGAGAAGTACTGCCAATAGAATAGGACTCTCTGGGGCAGGTCACCGTGGGCTAGAGGGGTATTGACCACTGCATACTGGGAACCCCCCATTGATGCCTGATGTTCTGGACATGTTCTGACCCAGTCATTGTCTAGAACCTCACAGTTTGGTTCTTGTCAAAGTGTCTCAGCTTCCTACGCTTGTCCATTTCTCCTTCAATCACCTTCAAGACCTGACTTTCCACTCGCTGCCTAATAATGTAGCTCCACCCTCTTGACAGGAGCCCCTGGAACCAGATCATCAGTGGAGTGAAGTGAAGGAGTGGAGATAATGTATGAAGCAACTGGAAATCAGCACTTAGCGTAAGGGGCTGGTGTGTGTGTGTGGTAGGAGGTTAAGGAAGATCAAGCTTGGAACCTTGGAAGTGATTAAAGTAATTAATATTCAGGAGATTAAACGTCTCTGTCCCGCATTGTGAGGCGTTAAAGAGGAAGCGGTACCCTGAGTGAGCACTTATCAATAAAATAAGTGAGACTTAAGGCTCTGAAGGCTAAAACTTTACTAAACTGCAGAATAATGATCCTTTATTGGAGATCAGCAGGATGCAGTATCTTCTCTCCAGCTGGAACGTTCTCATAACAAAGTGGAGCGAATCGCTTTCTTACAGCAAATGGAAGCAGTAGGGTGTTTGATCATGAGTGGAATCTAGATATGTGTGTGTGTGTGTGTGTGTGTGTGGGCCCTATTTTAGCCATCAACGGCGGAGCTGCACCGCGCAGCTTGATTTAGGGCGTATCGGTGAGTCTTTGCTATGACAACGACGGGAAAAGTACGCCTTGTGTGGTCTGACTTTGGCGGATTGCTATTTTAGTGGCGTTATCTTCTTAACCTCCTTCCCAGACTCCTCTGTACATCTCCACCCTTCTTTCTGAAGGCCTCAGAGAGCGCTGTGGATCTGGCCATGGTGATCTTCTTCACCCCTTACTTCACCAACGTCAATCAAGAGCAGAGCAGACTAAACGTCTGAGGTTTAAATAAGACTCCAGACTCCTCCAGAATAATCCTCTCCAACCATGTTCTGATCATCTGCACCTCCACCCTTCTTTCTGAAGGCCTCAGAGAGCTCTCTGGATCTGGTCATGGTGATCTCCTTCACCATAATTGAAGTGAGCAACTTTAGTCAAGAGCAGAGCAGACTAAACGTCTGAGGTTTAAATAAGACTCCAGACTCCTCCAGATAAATCCTCTCCAACCATGTTCTGATAAACTGCAGCTGTGTGTGTGTGTGTGTGTGTGTGTGTGTGTGTGTTTGTGCATGTGTGTGTGTGTTGTACCTGATGGCATATCTCGTGCACCACCACCATGGTGAGCTCCATCTGGTAGGAGAAAGATGAAACCTCTGGATCCAAAAGAATCTTCTGCTCCACAAAGACACTCAGCCCCCAGTTCTCCATCGCTGCATATGGGTGTTTCGGCACTGCCAGGAGATCTGTACACACACACACACACACACAGGGTCAAATTCAGGAGCCAAAAAACACCACCAGGAGCCAAACCACTGCCCCCCTCAAGTCCCAAGACTTCCCCCATACTACTAAACTACACTATATGATACTACACTACACTGCCCAATATACTCTCACACTAGTAGTACACAAGTACTATACTACACTATATTATTCCATAAGTACTATACTACACTACACAATTTCATAAGTACTATACTACACTAAACTATTCCATAAGTACTATACTACACTATACAATTTCATAAGTACTATACTACACTAAACTATTCCATAAGTACTATACTACACTACACAATTTCATAAGTACTATACTACACTAAACTATTCCATAAGTACTATACTACACTACACAATTTCATAAGTACTATACTACACTATACAATTTCATAAGTACTATACTACACTAAACTATTCCATAAGTACTATACTACACTACACAATTCCATAAGTACTATACTACACTATATAATTTCATAAGTACTATACTACACTAAACTATTCCATAAGTACTATACTACACTACACAATTTCATAAGTACTATACTACACTAAACTATTCCATAAGTACTATACTACACTATATTATTCCATAAGTACTATACTACACTACACAATTTCATAAGTACTATACTACACTATACAATTTTATAAGTACAATACTACACTAAACTATTCCATAAGTACTATACTACACTACACAATTTCATAAGTACTATACTACACTAAACTATTCCATAAGTACTATACTACACTAAACTATTCCATAAGTACTATACTACACTATATTATTCCATAAGTACTATACTACACTATACAATTTCATAAGTACTATACTACACTATATTATCCCATAAGTACTATACTACACTATACAATTTCATAAGTACTATACTACACTATATTATTCCATAAGTACTATACTACACTATACAATTTCATAAGTACTATACTACACTATATTATTCCATAAGTACTATACTGCACTATACAATTTCATAAGTACTATACTACACTATACAATTTCGTAAGTACTATACAACACTAAACTATTCCGTAAGTACTATACTACACTATATTATTCCATAAGTACTATACCACACTATACTACATTATACCACACTATACTACACTATACTATTCCATAAGTACTATACTACATTATACATTATACCACACTATACTACACTATTCCACACTATACTACACTATACAACACTATACCACACTATACAACACTATACCACACTATACTACACTATACCATACTATACTACACTATACCACACTATACAACACTATACCACACTATACTACACTATACCATACTATACTACACTATACAACACTATACCACACTATACAACACTATACCACATTATACCACACTATACTACACTATTCCACACTATACCACACTATACTACACTATACTACACTATACCACATTATACTACACTATACCACATTATACCACACTATACCACACTATACTACACTATACTATACCACATTATACCACATTATACCACACTATACCACACTATAGTACACTATACTACACTATACTACACTATACCACACTATACTACACTATACCACACTATACTACACTATACCACACTATACTACACTATACCACACTATACCACACTATACCACATTATACCACACTATACTACACTATACCACACTATACTACACTATACTATTCCATAAGTACTGTACTACATTATACTATTCCATAAGTACTATACTACATTATACTATTCCATAAGTACTATACTACATTATACTACATTATACCACACTATACTACACTATACTATACTATTCCACACTATACTACACTATACCACACTATACTACACTATACTACACTATACTACATTATACCACACTATACTACACTATACTATTCCATAAGTACTATACTACATTGTACTACATTATACCACACTATACTACACTATACTACACTATTCCACACTATACTACACTATACCACATTATACCACACTATACCACATTATACCACACTATACTACACTATACTACACTATACCACATTATACCACATTATACCACACTATACTACACTATACTATTCCATAAGTACTATACTACATTGTACTACATTATACCACACTATACTACATTATACTACACTATACTACACTATACTATTCCATAAGTACTATACTACATTGTACTACATTATACCACACTATATTACACTATACTACACTATTCCACACTATACTACACTATACCACATTATACCACACTATACTACACTATACCACATTATACTACACTATACTACACTATACTACACTATACCACATTATACCACATTATACCACACTATACCACACTATAGTACACTATACTACACTATACCACACTATACCACATTATACTACACTATACCACATTATACTACACTATACTACACTATACCACACTATACTACACTATACCACACTATACTACATTATACCACATTATACCACACTATACCACACTATACCACACTATACCACACTATACTACACTATACCACACTATACCACACTATACCACATTATACTACACTATACCACATTATACCACACTATACCACACTATACTACACTATACTACACTATACCACATTATACCACATTATACCACACTATACCACACTATAGTACACTATACTACACTATACCACACTATACCACATTATACTACACTATACCACATTATACTACACTATAGTACACTATACTACACTATACCACACTATACCACATTATACTACACTATACCACACTATACCACATTATACTACACTATACTACACTATACCACACTATAGTACACTATACTACACTATACCACACTATACCACATTATACTACACTATACCACATTATACTACACTATACCATACTATACTACACTATACTACACTATACCACACTATACTACACTATACCACATTATACCACACTATACCACATTATACCACACTATACCACACTATACCACACTATACCACACTATACCACATTATACTACACTATACCACATTATACCACACTATACCACACTATACTACACTATACCACATTATACCACACTATACCACACTATACCACACTATACTACACTATACCACATTATACCACACTATACCACACTATACTACACTATACTACACTATACCACACTATACTACATTATACCACACTATACCACACTATACTACACTATACCACATTATACCACATTATACCACACTATACCACACTATAGTACACTATACAACACTATACCACACTATACAACACTATACCACACTATACTACACTATACCATACTATACTACACTATACTACACTATACCACACTATACAACACTATACCACACTATACTACACTATACCATACTATACTACACTATACTACACTATACCACATTATACCACATTATACCACACTATACTACACTATTCCACACTATACCACACTATACTACACTATACCACATTATACTACACTATACCACATTATACCACATTATACCACACTATACCACACTATAGTACACTATACTACACTATACTACACTATACCACACTATACTACACTATACCACACTATACTACACTATACTATTCCATAAGTACTGTACTACATTATACTATTCCATAAGTACTATACTACATTATACTATTCCATAAGTACTATACTACATTATACTACATTATACCACACTATACTACACTATACTACACTATTCCACACTATACTACACTATACCACACTATACTACACTATACTACACTATACTACATTATACCACACTATACTACACTATACTATTCCATAAGTACTATACTACATTGTACTACATTATACCACACTATACTACACTATACTACACTATTCCACACTATACTACACTATACCACATTATACCACACTATACCACATTATACCACACTATACTACACTATACTACACTATACCACATTATACGACATTATACCACACTATACTACACTATACTATTCCATAAGTACTATACTACATTGTACTACATTATACCACACTATACTACATTATACTACACTATACTACATTATACCACACTATACTACACTATACTATTCCATAAGTACTATACTACATTGTACTACATTATACCACACTATACTACACTATACTACACTATTCCACACTATACTACACTATACCACATTATACCACACTATACTACACTATACCACATTATACTACACTATACTACACTATACTACACTATACCACATTATACCACATTATACCACACTATACCACACTATAGTACACTATACTACACTATACCACACTATACCACATTATACTACACTATACCACATTATACTACACTATACTACACTATACCACACTATACTACACTATACCACACTATACTACACTATACCACATTATACCACACTATACCACACTATACCACACTATACTACACTATACCACACTATACCACACTATACCACATTATACTACACTATACCACATTATACCACACTATACCACACTATACTACACTATACTACACTATACCACATTATACCACATTATACCACACTATACCACACTATAGTACACTATACTACACTATACCACACTATACCACATTATACTACACTATACCACATTATACTACACTATACCATACTATACTACACTATACTACACTATACCACACTATACTACACTATACCACATTATACCACACTATACCACATTATACCACACTATACCACACTATACCACACTATACTACACTATACCACACTATACCACACTATACCACATTATACTACACTATACCACATTATACCACACTATACCACACTATACTACACTATACCACATTATACCACACTATACCACACTATACCACACTATACTACACTATACCACATTATACCACACTATACCACACTATACTACACTATACTACACTATACCACACTATACTACATTATACCACACTATACCACACTATACCACACTATACTACATTATACTACACTATACTACACTATACCACACTATACTACACTATACCACACTATACCACACTATACCACATTATACCACACTATACTACATTATACTACACTATACTACACTATACCACACTATACCACACTATACCACACTATAACAGCAGCAGTCAGAACTTTGGAAACACCTGTAATGTCACTGTTTCCACATTTAAGATTAACAGTACAGCTATAAAACAAGCTGTTTATGAAGAGAGACACAGAGAGGGCTTTTAGATCCTTACACACAGTGCACAAACCATCAAACAGAACCTTATTAAACACAAAATACACTCACACACACACACACACACACACACACACACACACACACACACATTTAAAGAACAAAGCTTTCTAATGTAAAAATCAGCAGCAATTATATCTGTACTGCATCCAGTATTATTAAACACAATAACCAGGAATATGACTGAATCCATTCGCACGTACACACACACACACTCACACACACACACGCTTACATATACACACTCCTCTGCAGAAAAGTGAAAGCCTCGTTAATCAGGACTGCCTGTCTGTTCTGGACTCAGTTCCACCAAACCCAACTCACCTGTTCTACAGCAGCTGCAGAACAGCTAACACCACAGATATAACTGCTGTTTCCTGAGGGGTTCACACACACACACACACACACACACACACACACTCACACACACACTCACACACACACTCACACACACACTCACACACACACTCACACACACTCAGACAAATGAAATACTGCAACTGTGTGTGTGTATAAAGTGCTTTTTTTAAAGCCAGTGCTTATCAGTGGTGAGAGGAGTGAAGGTTCGAGCTGCAGCACAGAAAGCACTAACGTGATTACAGCAAACTGTGTGTGTGTGTGTGTGTGTGTGTGTGTGTGTGTGTGTGTGTGCACACTCAGATGCACATACAGTATATGCTAACATAGATACACTCTCTGAGACAGAACACTCAAATATTGTTGCTGCCGTGCAAAAACCTCATATCTCCAAAATCGAAGCTTTACAGAAGGAGGAAAACCCATTCATCCGGAAATTCGGACACAGCGTAAAGAACCAGGATCACATCATGGAGTTAAACTCTGCACTGGGTTTCTCCACCCACCACGTTAGATAAAAAACACTTCCAGCCAGTTAAGAGCGGTGTTTAGAGGGGGCTGGCTTTTAGAAATTGGTGGGAGGACTCAGTAAAAACAAACTGAAGGCGCTGATGAGAGTCTAACCGGTGGCTGTATTAAATTAGCGCAGGGAAATTAGCTGAAGAAAGCGAATCACATTCAGACGCAGCAGATTTAATTGTGCATTGTAATTGTGCTTTATGGGTGAAGGACCAGGAGCTGCGCTAATCACACTCTTATATTAACACTGAAGGGGACGGTGGGGGTGGTGGGGGCGGTGGGGGTGGGGGGTAAACTACAGAGGGAATGAAGGAGAGACAGTAGGATGGGACAAAGGGATGAAAACAGAGAGACAACCAAAGAGAGAGAGAGAGAGAGAGACAGAGAGACAGAGAGAGAGACAGAGAGAGAGAGAGAGAGAGAGAGAGAGAGAGAGAGAGAGAAAGCTATCAAGAATGAAAGGGGAGAGAGACATATAGAAAGAGAGAGAGAGAGATAAATGGGAGAGAGAGACATTGAAAGAGAGAGAGAGATAAATGGGAGAGAGAGACATAGAAAGAGAGAGAGAGATAAATGGGGGCGAGAGACATAAAAAGAGAGAGAGATAAAAGAGAGAGAGGTTTGTGATTGTTTGATGAAAGAACAAAGGAGACTCTCCTTTTATCTTCAAGGTTGTGATGAACTGATAAAAGTACCTATATTACACGTAAAGGATAAACGTCAAAGCCTGTCATTAATATCATAAATGAATACAATTAATATGGACAAAAGTATTGGGACACCTGCTCATTCATTGCTTCTGAAATCGAGGATATTAAAAAAGGCTGATCCTGCTTTTGTTGGAGTGACTGTCTCTCTCTACTGTCCAGGGAAGAAGAAGGCTTTCTGCTAGATTTTGGAGCTGGAGCATTGCTGTGAGAATTTGACTGCATTCAGCCACAAGAATAGTTTAAGTGAGGTCAGGATGTTGGATGATGATAATCACCACCCCACCTCATCAAATCATCCCCAACTCCCATCCAAAAGGACTCAGTTCCTCCACTGCTCCACAGCTCAATGCTGCTGCTGGGGGGCTCTATACCCCTCTAGCCCACACCTGGCATTAGTCAGCATGGTGCCAATAGGTTAATAATGCTTAACTGCTCCAGAGAGTCCTAATCTACTGGCAGTATTTCTCTACAGGGACTAGACAAGCTCGAATGTAGCTGAATGTGTTTGGTATAGAAAGGGTGTCCGCAAACTTTTGGACATATTGTGTATCAGAGAGGGAAAGAGAGAGAGGGAGAAAGGTGGGGTGGATGGGGTGGATGGGGTGGTAGGAAACATGACCAAAGGAGTTTTGAAAAAACACAAAAACAAACATCAAAAACAAACAAAACAAACAAACTAACAAACAAAACAAAACAAAGAGCTCGGGCTTCCTAAAAGGAGAGCCAGAAATAAAGCTATGCAATTATTAATCTCTCTCTCTCTGTCTCTCTCTCTGTCTCTCGCTGCCATGTGCATAGCAACACACACACACACACACACTGTGTGAGGGATTCTGTGTGCTATTTTGGACACTATTTAAGGGCGGGAAGTCCTGGGGCTGCTGAGAGAAATAAAAGAAACAAAAGGAAACCAGTAAGAGAGAGAGAGAGCTAGAGAGAGAGCGAGAGAGAGAGAGAGAGAGAGAGAGAGAGAGAGAGAGAGAGCTAGAGAGAGAGAGAGAGAGAGCTAGAGAGCTAGAGAGAGAGAGAGAGAGAGAGATGTATAACACCCGCACTCACCCTCTCCCTATCAAACTCCACCCCATCAACCTCATCCACTTCCTCTAAAACCAATGTCAATATTTTTCCCAATTGCATTTTAATATTACACCAACCAACCAGCCATAACATTAACACCACCTCCCTGTTTCTACACCCACTGTCCATCATATCCACTCCACTTCCCATATAACCCAGACTGCAGCCTCATTTCACCCTGTTCTCGAATGCTCAGGACCCCACAGGACTGCCCACCACAGAGCAGGCGGGTGGTATTTGGGTGGATTGCATTCTTGGCACAGCAGTGACCCCACACAGACATGGTGGTGGCGTGTTAGTAGTGTGTGTTGCACTGCTGGGACGTGTGGAGTTTTTAAACAATACACTATGTGTCCAAATATTTGCGGACACCCCTTCTGATGAAGGCATGCAGCTACTCAAACAGAGACAGTTACTCCAACAAAAGCAGGGTAACTGCTTTCTCAACTGAGCTGGTGTCCCAATACTTTAGTCCACACAATTCTAGTGCTACAAGCTGCAGCTGCTTTTACCTCAGCCTCAACTCACAGAGCCAGGCGGCCGTTTCAGTCACCTTTAGCGTGTTATTACTGGCCTGGGGGGGGGTGGGTGGGTTATGGAAATGTCTCTCAAAAATATGAGAAATAAGCGTATGTACCGATTTAGGCAAACATCTCGCGCCTCCAGGCTCAGAACAACAGGTCTGTAACACTGTGTGCTTATGGGAATATTTATGAGCATCCACTCATGGATTTAGGACACATAGCACAGCTTCGGAAAAATGCTGTTCGCTGCAGTTATTTTATCTAAAAAATAATGTTTTTTACTTTAATTTGAATATTTATATATATATATTATAATATATATATTTAATATACAAATACAAGAGACATTTATATTTAGGTTGACAGGCCTAATGTGCAGCCCTGTCACTTCTGTGATGCCATCAGTAGAGTCTATGACCAATGGGTCGCTCTGCGCTCTGATGTCATTAATATAGCCTGTCACTTTAAGGATTTATCATCAGTGTAAACTATGAATTATGGGCTATTGTGAGTACATCTTGCCACTTTATTGGTCACTGTGACATAATTAATACAGTGGGTCACTCTATGGCCCACTGTGATATCATCAGTGTAGCCTATGACATATGGGCCACTGTGATGTCATCGATGTAGTTTGTCACTCTGCGGGGCATTGTCAACGGTAAAGCATTTGACCAATGGGTCGCTCTGATGTCATTAATATACCCTGTCACTTTAAGAACCATTGTGATATCATCAGTGTTATCTGTGAATTATGGGCTATTGTGATGTCATCAGTCTGTCATCTTGCCACTTTATTGGTCACTGTGACATGATATCACAGTGGGCCATAGAGTGACACACTGTATTAATTATGTCCCAGTGACCAATAAAGTGGCAAGATAGACTGATGACATCACAGTGACACATAGGTCATAGGATGTATTGGTGACATCACAGTGGCCCATATGTCATAGGCTACACTGATGATATCACAGTGGTGATAGAGTGACACACTGTATTAATTATCAGTGTAGTCTATGACATATGGGCCACTGTGATGTCACCAATACATCCTATGACCTATGTGTCGCTGTGATGTCATCAGTGTAGCCTGTCACTCTATGGGGCACTGTGATGTCAACAGTGCAGCCAATGATTCATGGCTTTTGTGACGTCATCAGTGTAGCTTGCCACTTTATTGGTCACTGTGACATCATTAATGCATTGTGTCACTCTACGGGCCATTGTGAAGTCATCAGTGTGGCCTATGACATACAGGCCGCACACGGCTTGCTTAGTCCCTGTAGAGAAGTACGTCAATAGAATAGGACTCTCTGGAGCAGATCAACATGAACCTATTAGCACCGTGCTGCCTAATGCCAGAGGTGCTCTCTGCAATGAGGGCGGGTGCTCCATCCAATACCTTCGGATGACCATCGAACATCCTGACCTCACTAACGCTCTAATCTCTGAAAGCAATCAAATCCTTGCAGCAATGCTGCAGCTCCAGCTCTAGCTCCAAAATCTAGTAGAAAGCCTCCTCTGTCCTCATTGGACAGTAGAGACAGTCACTCCACTCTTTTTAATTGCCTTGATTTCAGAAGAAGCAATGAATGAGCAGGTGTCCCAATACTTTTGTCCTAGTAATGTATATATTTAGAGACCAAATCATGTAAAATACTCATATGTACAACAACCATAACAACATCTTCTGACTGCTTAGACGGTGCTTTTACAAGACAGTGTCTCTAACTGAACTGACTGCGACCCACAGAGCTAAACTTTTCTCACAGCCTGAGCTCGCCATGGAGATCTCCGAGCCGGAGAGCTTTCTCCTCACCTGCTCTGAACCAGACTGATGGCACACAGAGTCTTTCTGCATTCAAATAGCCAGTCTGTCTTCTTCTTCCTTTTCTTTTAAAGGGTTCGAACAGTTTTGGAAAGGTGGGGAAAAAAAAACCAATGTGCTGAAACAGTTCAGCCAAAAAAAAAAAAAAAAAAAAAAAAAACGAGAGGAATTTTAATCAGATTTGGATTTTGGCTTTTGGATGTCTCTGTTTCTACCCCCACACACTCCCCCCAACCACATTAGTCCTCTCTCTCTCTCTCTCTCTCTCTTATTCTATCTCTCTCTGGCAGTGTGTTGACTGCTGCAGTCAGAGAGCTCAACACCCCTCTTCAGAATCTATTAACTGGGCTGCCATTAAATCAATATTAATAGCCTCTTGCACATTACTGCCCATCCAGCTCCAGCGCGGCTGAGTTATGTCTGGCCTGCGATGGGGCTGCAGGGCCTGCAGGCCATGGATGCAAACACACGCTTCGTTTTACTTAAACAATAACAGCATCCATCCTCGCAAAAAAGACAGCGCCCAGCGCGGCAGGGCTCATCAGAGCGCAATCGATTTCTGGACACACTGTACAAACACACTACAGTCCAAAGGGCTGGAACGAATGCTTTCAGCAATACGTGGTTGGTGTGGCGCAACAAATAACACCAGTACCGGCCACTGAGGTGCCACACCATGTGGGAGACTGGGGTTCGATTCCAGGTCTGGGTGACTACACTGCGCTACACCAATAAGAGTCCTTGGGCAAGACTCCTAACACTGCGTTGGTCCACCTCTGTAATACCAGTAACCTTGTAAGTCGCTCTGTATAAGAGCGTCAGCTAAATGCTGTAAATGTAATGCAATACAGGGCCTGTGATTATTGGTTGCAGATGTGTGTGTGTGGGGGGTTATTAGATTTCTGGATTTAGAAAGTTGAGGTTTTTAGAGTAAGAGGAAGAGTGAGCACATCCCAAGGTAGACCAAAAAATGTCATCTAAACCCCACTTATGCAAAATTCTGACCTTCACCGATGTTTAATATACAAGGACAATGGAGTCCACTGTTATAGGAGCAGAGCTGTGAGCAATCCCACGCTTTAGAAACATCATCCATCAGACCTAGACTTTCTGTTAGGACATTGCTCAAGACCAAATTGAATGAAATTTTCAGAGTAGTAGCGGTCGAATGCGTTTCCACTGTGGCCTGGAGGTCATAGGTTCGAAATCCCTTTCGAATCTCCTTTAGTTGTACAGATCATGTACAGTTCATGTCAGTTTAGACCTGGAACGAAGCCCCACGGGACCCCCGCCATATTATTCCTCAACTTCAGGTCTATAAACCACAGCCTGAATACATGTACTATAAAAAGCTAATATGTTAATATTATTGTAAATTTATACTCAAAGAAGTACAATAATACATTTTTCACTTTTTAACATAATCTGGAACAGAATCTGGAAGTCGTTCTTTACTTTGTATCAAAAGTTCACAACAAATGGACCGATAGAAATGCTCCGAAATGACTTCCATTGAAAGTTAGGACACTTTTGTCCACTCTTCTAAAGTCGCTGTTTTGAAAATGCATGACTGCAAATAAAATCATAAGAAGTATTATGATTCTGATATATTATTTGTCTCTTGAGTTTGGCTTGACCCTCTCCATCACCCTGATATAACAGGCTCATAGAGTTCATTCCAAACCAGGGGTCCTCACAATACTGACATGACTTTTCTGTGTTTATGCAGTACATATATACTGTGCTGCCGTCTTGCATAATGTCGACCTGTTACCCGCTCGCAGTGCCGCGGAAGGTGGGGAAAGACCGATTAAACACTCTGTAACCCAGTCTCCATCTGGCAGCGGTGCCACGCCGCGGGATTACGGAGTAGAACGGTAGATTCGGGCTCAGCATCAAAGGAATCGGGAACGTTTAGGAGGATTATAAGGTTTCAGCTGGAATCCTGAGTCAGTGGATGCACGATAACCTGCACTAAGAACAATGGGAATGACTCTAAATGAGGATCTTATGTTTTTAATGAGGGTGATTAGGAAGGTTGCTACCACATTACTTTGCTCACTAGCATTACACTGGAACTACAGATAAACAGAATGCGCTGTAATAAATATGGACAAAAGTATTGGGACACCTGCTCATTGTACATAACTATTAATGGTTTAAAAATGCCTCCACTGTCCAGGGAAGAAAAATGCTCCACTGTCCAGGAAGAAGTTCCACTAGATTTTGAGGAGCATTGCTGTGAGATGGATTTTGGATGATCAACCACCACCCACCACCATCCTCAACTCCCAAACTCATCGAAAACAATGCTGGATGGAGTACCACCATCGTCATTCCAGAGAACACAGTTCTTCCACTGCACCACAGCGCAATGCTGGGGGGTTTTATACCCTACTCTAGCCCACGCCTGGCAGTTGGCAGCAGCATGGTTCCAATGGGTCTATGTTTATCTGCTCCCGCAGAGAGTCTTATTCTACTGGCAGTACTTGGCAGCATAGCTAAATGCATTCATTAGAAGGGGTGTCCACAATCTTTTGGACATATAGTGTGTATTGATAGTGAGGTACAATATATATTGGCTGGTATATTAATGAGGAATTTACCGATTTGCTACAAAGGCTAAGATGCATGGGTGTTTGTTCATTGGACAGGAATGTGGAGTGTGTTTGTGGCCTCCTTTAGAGCCAAAACTGGCTTGAAGTAAAACAAGGCAGAAGCTTGGGAGGTTTGAGAAGATGTAAAACAGCGATTTCATCCTCCTAAACGAAACCTTCGCTTTGCATTGTTTCGGTGAAAGTGTTGATTTGAGAGAGACAGAGTTCAATTAGAAACTGTGACCTGTGATATTTGGAGAGCAAGATCAGTTACACACTGCACACTTAAGAGCTGGGGGAGTGTTTACACCTGTCAAAACAAACCAGACTAAGAACATTTCAGCAACAGAAAGTGACAACTGCTCCACACCGAACACCGAAGGTGCGAAAGCGCCCTGAGAATCATCAACAATGAAGAACACCTTCAAAAAAAACAACAGTCCTTGTTATGACAGAGCATACATTTCACTATAAGCCAAAAGTTTGTGGACACCCCTTCAAATGAATGCACATTTGACATTCCTGACACACAACCACACAGCCTGTCTGGTACCTGTAGAGATGTACTGCTAATAGAATAGGACTCTCTGGAGCAGGAATGATGATGGGTGCTCCATCCAATAGAGTTGGGGATGATGAGGTGAGGAGGTGGTGAACGATTAGCCAACATCCTGATCTCGCTAACTCTCTTGTGGCTAAATGCAATCAAATCCTCACAGCAATGTTCCTATGTTCCAAAATTGCAGAAAGCCTTCTTCCCTGGACTGTAGAGACAGTTACTCCAACAAAAGCAGGGTAAATCCCTTGATTTTAGAAGACACAATGAATGAGCAGGTGTCCCAATACTTTTGTCTAATGATGCCTCAGAGTATTGGGAAATACAGTTAGTATATGAAATCAATGAAGAAAGCACAGCTTGCGAGTTTGGCGGACTGGACTGCCTTGTGTGCATGAGTGTGTGTGTGTGTGTGTGTGTGTGTGCTGCTATCCATTCTAAAATCTTGACACAGTGTTAATAACATGCTATTCTATCCTCCATTCCTAACATCTGGAGATAGATGGCGAGGTGTCTCCAGCTTTGTTTGATGGCTTCTAATGTTTTCTCCCGGCAGACTGACAGTTGTTTATTCCATTTCAATCTGACCACTGCGTCTGGCGTTGGGTCTTTGTTGGCAGAAATGTGACAGGTAAACACTGGCTTTGAATCATGAATGTGCAGATGCTTTGTTTGCCACTGTGGATTTTGTCTTAGCAGTGTAAGACATGGCTCCAATTAAACCAATCAAACAACACCAATTTAAATATCTCAACTCATCTAACAAAACAAGAGCTTTCCCCAGATTCAGCACAAAATGACAATTTTAACAACGACTTTAGTGCTTAGTAGAACCCTTCTGCTGTTCTGACCTGCTGCAAACATGATGCCCACCCAGACACCAGGTTCTGGCAGCAGCGTTCCTGAGGAATCTTAGCCCATTCCTCAAGAAATTAAGCCTGGGTGGACTTCTAGATATGCTTGGGATCACCAAAGCTGAAGCTTGAGCATCACTGGACCTTGCAACAGGACAATGATCCCAAGCATACCTCAAAGTCCCGTGGCAAGGTCCAACTTCCTCACAGAAGCTGAAGCTTGCAGGTCAATGGACCTTGCCACAGGACTGTTGCCCTGTTGCATTGGACCTTGTGACAGGACAATGATCCCAAGCTTCAGCTTCCTCACCAAACGCTGACATACGTTTTCTCCTAGGATTTCCTGATACTTGATTGAATCTGTCTTGCCCTCCTTCCACATGCTACACGTTTCCAGTGCCAGAGGAAGCTAAGCAGCCCCAGACCATCACCGAGCCCCTGCCATGCTTTACTGTAGGCAGGGTGCTCTTTCCAGCATGTACTTCATTCTTCCTCCTCCTGACATACTGCTGATCCATAGGCCTGAAGAGGTCCACAGAAGTTTTTGGAACTTTCTGGGACTATGGATCAGTTCTAGACCTGGACTAGTCGCAGTCGCCCACTGATCCAGAACATGGTGGCTTGACTTCAAAGTTCCTTCAAAGTTCAGCCGTGTAACTCCTCTGCTGCGTTCCCTTCACCGGCTTCCTTTCGCTGAACATCAGATTCAAAACCCTGACGCTGGACAAAGCCAACAATGGACCAACCCAATCTGTACCAAGAGCCCTTCAAGCTTCAAGACCGCCTGGCTTGACCCACCATCTTTTAATATGCACAGAAGACAAGCACCCAGACCCGGACAAACTCCCCCTGGGTGTCCGAATGGAAGAGTTGCTCGCTGTCTTCTCTTTCAAGAACCCTTGAAGCAGCACTGATCTCACACTTATTAGGGCTTATGATTGTACTCATGTCTTACTCGACTTGTTTGATATTCAGGTGAAGTGCGGTATCGAGTGTTGTGGTCTTCATACGGCCGCTTGTACTTGGCAGCTTCTAGCTTGAGGTATCTTCTGGATCCTAGCCTATACAAACTAGCTAAGGTATTAAAAGTATTTTCTGAGTAAACAGTGGAGCCCTTTTATAAGTTGCTCAGGAGAAGAGCGTCTGCTAAATGCCTTCAGTGTAAATATGTAAATGGCTCTTGTTTGATTGCAAGTAGCTTGAGAGAGAGCTTGTCCATTTTGCTAATTAACGTCATTTGCAATGGTGGGACTGAATTAATTTGAGTGCAACTGTAGGTGTTTTCCTTAGTGGTGGGGCAGTGGTGGCTCAGCGGTTAGAGCTCCAGGCTACTGATAACAGGGTTGTGGGTTCGATACCTGGGCTTGTCAAGATTCCACTGTTGGGGCTTTGAGCAAGGCCCTTCACCCTCTTTACTCCCCGGCGCTGGCTGCCCACCCCAGCACACCCACCACTCTGGGTGTGGGTGTGCTCACTGCTGACTATCAGCTGGTGCAGCCAAAACAATCCAAGGGCTATTGAGGGAACAGACCCTAAAATCCTATCACTGAGGGACTGTGGAGCAAGACCACAGGCATTTGGTGTGGTGCAGCAGATAACACCCCTACCAGTAAGCTACCACACCATGTGGGAGGCTGGGGTTCAATTCCTGGTCTGGGTGACTATGCTACGCTACACCAGTAAGAGTCCTCGGGCAAGACTCCTAACACTACATTGGTCCTCCTCTGTAAAATGAGTAACTCTGGATAAGATGCCATAAATGTAAATACGTTTTCTTTTAAGTAAATTTTGAGAACTGTTTGAGAACAGGTGTAATATGATCCCTCCTTTTTTGCATGTGTCAGGATTCTTGCTGCAGTGTTTTGCTCCTTCTGTAAGCCGGGAGCAGAGTTCTTTGCTAGGCCAGAAGGAAAGAGCATTGCAGTAATCCAGTGAGGTGTGGTGACACAAAGGCGTGTGCAGGTTTTTTCAATATCCACTCATTCTGAGCAAAACAGGTTTGCAGGGTCGCAGGATTGCTAGCATTTCAGCAGCTGATGCACTACATGGACAAAAGTATTGAGACGCCTGCTCATTCCTAGTTTCTTCTAAAATTCAAGGCATTAAAAATACTCTATTCGTCCCAAAAATATTAGATGGAGCACCATCCATCATTCCAGAGTACACAGTCTCTCCACTGCTCCACAGCTCAATGCTCTAGCCCATGCCTAGCATTAGGCAGCATGGTGCCAATAGGTGGATGTTTATGTGCTCTGAAGCACCAGAATACGTCTATCCGGAGTATCCTAAACTATCCAAATACTGACAGCAATCTTTGTTGCTTTGAAGGCATGACCATTTAAGGGGGGGGGGGGGGTCATCCTCCTTCCGAAGAGAAACGTTCCAATCTCATTTTACAAAGTAAATTTGAGACATTTTGACAAGAACCAAACTGTGATGTTCTAGACGACCAGGTCAGAACATCTCCAGAACATCAGACAGGTCCTGTAGGGTTTTTTTCTGGCATCCAGTGGTCAGCACCTACCAAAAGTGCTCCAAGAATGGACCAGCGAAAGTGTCATGGGCACCTAAGGCCTCAATGATGCTTATGGAGGTCCCACCTCACAACTTACAGGACGAAAAAGACCTGCTGCTAACGTTAGTCTTGGAGCCAGATGCCACAGCAGGACACCTTCTGAGGTCTTGCAAAGTCCATACCTCGAAAATGCAAGAGGTCTTCTACTATTAATGCATCGTTGACTGATGCATCATCAATGGGCAACCAACTCACTCTGAGGAAAGCACCGTATACCTGGCTCTGAGGCATCGGCCAGCAGACGCCAGTGCCGGACAGCACTGCACTGGAGTGATGTAGGGACAGAGTGCCATCTACCAACCCTGAAGAAAGGGGCAAGGCCAATTGTGCTCTCTCGGGGCCCCGGCTGCTGATGGCTAGCAGCATGACCAGGATTCGAACCAGCAATTCTCTGGTCATAGTGACAGCGCCTGATTCCGCTGGATCTTGCACTTTTCTACGGTTAATATTATTCATCTGAGACTGAGGTGAGATCAGTCTGAGCAGAAAGTGTTAAGCATTAAACCTGGTCAAAGCAGGAAACCCAAGGCATGACCTTCAGGTTCTTGTCTAGAAGAACTGAACAAGGTTACAAGGAGGTCTAAATTAGAACACTTCTTTCCTCTCGAGAGCCGCAAATTGGAGGTCTCCAGACCACCGACCATCAACTTCAGCTTCGTCTCTCGACTCCTACTGTCTGTCTGATTTCACTCTGGTCTCAGTCAGAACCTGATCTAATCAGACGATGGGACATGAATGCGGACTTCTGGTCTTCTGGCATACTGGTCTCTACTCTACAGAGATTCCCAGAGTGGCCCCCCACAGTCGAATGCAGTCAACCCAAAGGCAAGTGGCATGAGTATCTCAGATACTCAGTATGTAGGGTGGTCCGACGGTTCCTTTACCACAAGTACACTACATGTCCAAATGTTTGTGGACACCTCTTTTAATTATTGCATTCAGCTATTTTAAGCTGCACCCATTACTGACACACACACATACAGCTTGTCAAGACCCTGTAGAGAAGTACTGCCAATAGAATAGGACTAGAATAGGAGTAGATAAACATGAGCCTATTGGCACCATGCTGCTGTCTAATGCCCTGATGGTCCTGATTGATGGTTGATGGTGACCGTCCAACATCCTGACCTCACAAACAAACTCTTGTTGCTGAATGCAATCAAATCCTCACAGCGATTCTGAGACGGTTACTCCAACAAAAACAGGACTGACTCTTAATAATACTCTTAAATTTCAGAAGAAAAACAAGGAATGGGAAAGGCGTCCCAATACTTTTGTCCGTATAGCGTAATTGAAAACCAAAGGAAAACAGAAAGCAGGCGTTTTCTTAAGCTTTTAGCGAGGAGGAGTGCTGTGTCTGGAAACGGGTCCAAATAGCAGGGTGCAAAAAAAAAGGCTCCAACATAAAGGGGTACTTGTTGGCTGCTGCTTTATCTCCTCATCTACAGAAAATACAAGACCAGATTTAGCAGGACGGAGGAAAGGAAAAAAGCAGAAACAGATGAGGCGGTAGGTAAAAACACACGGCCACGCAGCGGTGCAGCACAGCAGTCATCCATAAGACATCTAATCCTATCATGTTTAGATCGGCCCTGCAGGGAGAAAGCCTAGCCATTAATAAAGGCTTTATGAGGAGCCCAGGAGTGCCCTGTTATTGTGACTGCTTCGGTAATTACCCCCGTGTTTGTCTCGGTGGGAAAGGAGCTGAGAGAGAAAACGGCTTTTCCCTGAACGACCGGTCTGCCTTAATAACGCTTCTTCATTAAATAACTGCATTTAATGAGCCCTGAGAGTTCCCTGTTTGAAGTAAAAAAGAGGATGTTTTGATTAGCAGCGCGGCTCGGCTGATTAATACGAGGGGTTTGATTAAGGCAAGGCGAGGCGAGGCGAGGCGAGGCGAGGCGAGACGAGGTAGAAGCCGGTCAGATGAGGCAGGCCAGGAAATCATCGAACATCAGCTGGGTCGGAAATGGCTCTTAAACTCACTCGAACTTTTAGCTCAGATTCACACGACAAAAGTATTCAGACGCTCCTTTTAAGTTTTGAGTTTTAATAAGCTTTACGGAGCTTTACAGAGCTTTTGACCACCATAGAAAAGCCTCACCGGTACGACAGGAGGCTCTGGAGCAGCCAGGCATGAGTTTAAGGTCGCTATGCCTAATGCTGTCCAGTACACAGAGGCACTGGCTTCATCTTCTAGAGTGCTGCTGGAGCTCCACCCAATACCTCTGGGATGAGTCTGAGTGGCAGTACCTGACCTCACTGATGCTCTCATGGCCGAATGGCATCAAATCCTCACAGCAATGTTCCAAAATCTAGTGGAAGGCCTTACTGAAGCATGGTGAGGATGTCCTGATCAAGTCCGATCTGAGTCTATAAATGCTGAGTATCGTCCGATACTGTTCCGACCCAATGCAATCCGATCCGATCCGATCCGATAATCCAGCCCCACAGTTTAGCTCAGATGAGCTGGTGATTAATCCGTTCAGTAAAATCAGTTTAATATCTTATAATCCAGTCTGACTCTCCTCCCTGACCAATCAGCCCCCAGCTCCTTCACAACACTGCAGTCTAATTACTTCCTGTGTGTATGAGTGTGTGATATCTGTAGTTGTCTATTGGTCTATTGGTGTGTAATAGCTGGTTTATAGTGGGTGAAAGTGCTGTGTGTGGTTGAGGTTATATATGAGCATATATATGTGGGGGTTAGCATTAGCATTAGCCTCCACTCGGTTCTGAATGGGTTCTTCAGTGCTGGTTCTCCCGCTGGTAAAACAGAGCGTTTCAGTGAGAGATTTATAATATAAAGGGTTGGATATTATGGTCTGTTTTTCAGTGTAGGTTCCACTGTAAAATAGCTCCACACTGCAGAACCTCAACTCCTTTATTTACCTTCTGAGAGCGTCCGCACTGCTGCTGCTGCAGCCGGCTGGGAATAATGTCCATTAATGGCGCCTTGAGGACAGCAGATGGCGCTCTGAACACTGTGGTTAAAACAAAGACTCGGAACTGGAATAGGATTAAAATAGCCAGTACCGGATCCATTAGAATATGCCTGGACATCCCTAATTATTATTACCCTTGATTTCAAAAGCAACTCTGGAGGAGCAGGTTTTATTATTTTATTAGCAAAAAAAAGTCTTTAAGGGTTTTATTAGAGACGGCAAACGATGCTACATAGAACCTTGAGATCTCATTGACTTTAATGGATGCTCAGATTACCTGTTGATTACCTGGTTCTGGTCGTTTGGACTGTGGAAACCCTGTTGTAGATGATTCTATATAGGACTATCTGGAATCCCTGAATTTTGGGGGAATAAAATGATATTTAGAAAATTATAGAACTTAAGATTTTGACATATTTAAAAAAATATTTATTTAAATAATTATTAAATGCATTACTTTACATGCAAACTGTGGCTTTTAGGCTTAGAAGAGCATCAAATTCCACCTTAAACAAGAGCAGCTTGGCTCCCACCAATACTCCAGCTGAGTGTACTGTGCGTCATGCATCACACACACACACACACACTTTATCTTGTACCCTAAACACAACCAGAGCCCCTACAAACTCCCGGTGTAATCCTGATCCCGGCTGCGCGGCTGTTCAGCCTGTAGGAAAGCATTCGTGCATTCGCGCACTTGCTGCACTCGCGCTCGCTGCACAGTTTCCGAGTGTACTGGTGTCTCTGTTTTTCTGATCTGACACACATTCCTCAGCGAAGGCTGGAGCAGGGGTGTTACAGCAGGTAAAACAGGAGAGTGTGTTCAAACAGCAGCGGCTTTAGTCAAACTTTCAGACGCCGGTTTCTCCCGGGACACCAGGCAGCGCACACAGCCTGCATACTGCAATACAGGCCTGGGTTTCGCAACTGGGTTGCCAGATTCTGTGGCACACTGTCACAGCTGTAGTGGCCTCAACATGCTAAGGCACTGCCGCTATGACCTGAGGATCGCCGGTTCGAGTGCTGCCTGGGACATGCTACCTGCCATCAGCAACCGGAGCCTGAGAGAGCACAACTGGCCTTGCTCCCAGAGAAAGGGGCAGCATGAGCCAGGACTCGTTAGAGTACTAATGAGTGGGTTGGGCAACATTGGAGGAAATTTAAATTAATAAATTAATAATTTATATAATAAATGTATATATATTAATATATATAATAAAAATAATACATAAATATATTTTCTTAACTTCTAAACATCTGACATCCCTTAAAATAAAACAAATAAGTAAACAAACTGACAAATAAATAAGTAAATAAATAAATATGTAGTATGATAAGTATTATAATGCTCTTGTGATGCATTAATGCAAAAAATGTAGCAATAACTGTTAAAAATGTAGCAATACGCAAAATTAATATAGTTAGAAGTATTAAACAGGACTAATGCAGGCACTCGGTAATATGTTTCATAATTATTACTAAGTAAAAACTGTGATTGGAAGCCAGTGTGTAATGTGCAATATGGTAATTAGTAGAATTAATCAAAGCAGCCAATTAATATTTTTTAATAATGTAGCAATGAGTGAAATCATGTAGCATTCAGCAGCCTGTTAACGAAGCTTTATAATGTAAAAATGAATAAAAACAATATATAAAACCAGCCAGTTTATAATAATTTAACTATATAATTATTTATGAATAATTGCTTAAGAATGTAGCAATTACTTTCAATTTTTTTATTTAACGATGTCCCAAAGTCCAAATAAATACAACTGTTTAAAATATTAGTTATTGAATATAGTAAATCTTCATAAATAGCTTAATAATGTAGTAATAAGTAAAATCAATGTCCAATGTAATAACCAGTTAATAATGCTTAACAATGTAGCAGTTATTAATAAAAACATTACAATAAGCCGACACGCAGCAGTTTTAAATGAATAAATAAATAAATTACTGTAGTAAATATCAAACAATCAAATTATTGTTTATAATGTAGTAAATCTTTTTTAAGTTGCAACAAGCAGCCATTTAACGATGTTTTAGTGTAATAAGTAAATAATTAGCAAAAAACGTACTAACTTACTAATGAGGTAATAAGTGAAATCAATGTCATAATTAGAATGATGATTAATAATGAAGAAGTAATTTATTCATTAGGAAAATGTTGCCACAAGTCGCCACTTAAAGATGTTTCATAGTGTAAATAATAAAATTGTACAAAATCAACCAATTAATAAAGCTTAATAATGTAATAAGTCAAAAGGGCGTAATAACAAGCAGTTAATGACCAACTACTGTCTTGTTAAGGGTTAATAAGCGCATTATGAGGACATTATAATCTCCTCTATACTCCGGCTATACTCTCTATCTCTCTGCCCCTCTATCTCTCTCTCTCTGTCCTCCCTCTCCCTCTGTCCCTCCCTCTCTCTCTCTCTCTCTCTCTCCTTCTCTCTGTCCCTCCCTCTCTCTCTACCTCTCTCTCACTGTCCCTCCCTCTCCATCCTCCCTCTCTCTCTGTCTCTCTCTCTCTCTCCCTCTCCATCCTCCCTCTCTCTCTGTCCCTCTCTATCTCTCTCTCTCTCTCTCTCTCTCTCTCTCTGTCCTCCCTCTCTCTCTGTCCTCCCTCTCTCTCTCTCTCTCTCTCTCTGTCCCTCTCTATCCCTCTCTCTCTCTCTTTCTCTCTCTCTCTCTCTCTCTCTCTCTCTGTAAATGGCTTTTCAATGACAGTGTGGACATGAAAGTGTCAAGCCACGGTTATGACACCTGGAAACCCGCATGCTCGTCTCCTAGGTAACCACTTTACACAGGGCATGCTACAACCACACACACACACACTCTCTCTCTCTCTCTCTCTCTCTCTCTCACACACACACACACACACACACACACACTCTCACACAAACACAGACTGTAGGTGATCTTTAGTGAAGTTAAGATAAATGCTGTAAAGAGAGAGAGGCAGGCAGAGGGTGGGAGGGAGAGAGAGAGAGCTTCCTCTGCATCCTCGGACGCCCTCAGTCTGTTCCTGCAGCGGAGTGTTTAACGTGGTCAGTAGGGCAGAAGAGTTCAGGCCCTTCAGTCAGCGGCCCGAGGACGGGGCCTCCAGAGAGGAACGGACAGATGGACAGATGGTCCCTGCTCTCCTCCTCCTCTTCCCATTTCACATCACGCCACACACAGTCAGTCCGTCCCCCCACAGCCCTCACTCTCAGTGTCCACACACTCACACACAAAAATGACAAAAGTATTGGGACACCTGCCAATTCATTATTTCCTCTGAAATCAAGGGGATTAAACAGCGGATCCTGCTTTTGTTGGAGTAACTGTCTCTACTGTCCAGGGAAGAAAAAGACTTTTGAATTGGGGAATTGCTGTGAGAATCTGATTGCATAGAGTGACAACACTATTAGTGAGGTCAGAATGATGGATGATCACCACCCCACCTCATCATCCACAACTCATC